>NC_092336.1:508841250-509142500 GCF_046630445.1 Rutidosis leptorrhynchoides
ATGAAAGATTGTCTTTTCAAAAACGAATGCAATGTTTGTAAAATGTATCATATAGAGGTCAAGTACCTCGCGATGTAATCAACTGTTGTGAATCGTTTATAATCGATATGGTCCGGATGGATTAGGACGGGTCTCTACAGTTGGTATCAGAGCGGTGGTCTTAGTGAACCGGGTCTTGCATTAGTGTGTCTAACTGATAGTCGTTAGGATGCATTAGTGAGTCTGGACTTCGACCATGTCTGCATGTCAAAAGTTTTGCTTATCATTTTTGTCGGAAATCATCTGCTTATCATCCTTAGGAAATTACCTGCTTATCATTCTTAGTCTAGACACATCTTACTGCAATGATTGCATGAATAGTGTATAGACAAAATTCGTATCTTAGGGTATCTGCTAATTCATATCTTAGCGTATCTGTTACTGTAACTTTGCCTAACAGCTTCCGTAGATTCCTCCGTAACTTATGAGATTTTAGTATTATAT
Source organism: Rutidosis leptorrhynchoides (assembly GCF_046630445.1). NCBI lineage: Eukaryota > Viridiplantae > Streptophyta > Magnoliopsida > Asterales > Asteraceae > Rutidosis > Rutidosis leptorrhynchoides. Next base: position 508,841,734 of record NC_092336.1, read on the forward strand.
ATGCATATGTAAATTATGTATTGCAGGGTACTAATCTACATCCTATAATCTATTTCTTATCGAAAATCCTTCATCTGATCGTACGAGATGAATCCCTCAAGCAGCTCGAGTCCCTCAGATTTCGATAGCTATCCCGATAGTTATTCCGACAAATATTTCGACATAGATGTTCACCTAAGCTCCGAAAACAGCGTCATCGGCATGAATCAACCAATCAGCCATTATCAATTCCTCTGATGGGTTCGTAGTCGACTTAATTAATGGAAACGGACAGAAGGTAATCCCTTCCACCAACCGGATTCACCTCTTGACAATGAACCTGAAGCGTTTACCGGCCAACCTGTTCGAGACACCATTTTCAGTCTCATTTCCAGGGTAACTCGACAAGATTATATTCTATCCACAATTCTGAACCCTATTCATCCACTCGTTCTGACCGACAATCATCCTGGAGTAATAAGTCAACGAACTTCGCGCTCGAATAATCAATTCGGAGAATATGGTGCAAAATGTACCAGCTTCAGCAACATCACCGGCACCAACAGTACAATCAATAACAGCACCAGTACCATCAACAATCCATGCTTCAATATCATCATATGTACTTTGAGTATGATCTTCGTTCTACGTATCGTTCTACCTCATTTATCTTCGTTCGACATGGCGAATATGTAATCTCTAAAGTTTTAGAGATTATTTATTCTAGTTCCAACCGAAAAGCAAATGAGTTTAATATCATATTAACTCATTAAATCCATGAATACATCTGAAGAAAATATATATGTACATATGTTTTCATAAATATTGTAATTAAAAATTCTATTGTACAAACCATTAATGGTGAAAATATTTTAACGGGTAGGTAATACCCGAGGAATATTTAAATTTCACATTAATAAGTTACATTGTACGTTCTTCGAATCTGTTTCAACAAGTCATATACTATCCTACTTACAACCACCGATATACGTATCCGTTCACCAAAGAATAACTATTTTCATTCAAATTCAAATTTCATATTAGAATTTTGACATATCAGAATCCAACAAGTGGCATAATGAAGAAAAAATGGACACAATAAAAATTGATTAGAAACACACTAATTAACAATATGAAATTTTGTTAAGAATCCACGCTAACAAAATCCTAGCTAACTATTCCTAGCTAACTGTTAATTCCGTATTACATTTTAGTTATCGCAATTTAATTATTGCAATCTATTTGATCGCAATTTAATTCTCGCAATTTTATTTATTGTTATTTAATTTCTGTTATTTACTTTACGCACTTTATTTATCGTTATTTAATTTCTGTTATTTATTTTACGCACTTTAAATATCGGGACACGTATTCAAGGTTTTGACATATCATATCGACGCATCTATATACATTATTTGGAATCACCATAGACACTCTATATGCAGTAATGATCGAGTTCTCTATACAGGGTTGAGGTTGATTCTATAATAATATATATACTTTGAGTTGTGATCGAGTCTGAGACGTATACGGGTCACGACCCGTATTAATTACTTCGAATATTATATATTGAACTATATATCAATTATTGGACTGTCAACTGTGGACTAATAACATTGGACAATTAAAATAAATTAAAATATTGATTATAACATATGAAACTAAACAACTCTTCAAGTTTGCGACTTGATTTCATCTTAAACTTCATTTGTATCTTGACGATTACAATCAACGTTCAAACCTTTCATGATTCTTGAAAACACCTCAATCGAGAGTATGAACCAACCGTACTTCATCTACGGAAAAAGAGATTGACGCATATAGTTATGCACCTGAAAATACTCGGAACCTGAGTAAAACGTTTAACCCGTATCTGTGTTAGCTCCTTTAGCATTATTAATACCCAAAATAACTTGGTAATCCCTTTCAAAGTAGCAAATTTTGTCACAGCTCCAGCAAGTCAACTTCGACTTTTCATTCGAAGTAGCCTTACTATAATCCTGATATATACAATTACCATTTTTATACCGGAGGATTCTTTTATATTCCACCACATTACCAGCAAATGTACCAGCAACCTTGTCACTCCTTAGTTTAAATTCCTCCGACAAATCATTATATTTATCTATTGAAGTCTCGTCATGTACTCATCTGCATCTTGTAACGAGAACTGCCATAACAATTACCAGGAATCAACAATCAGTACTTTGAAAACTCACAGCATATCTACATCAACCGTTATATGTATGACATTTATCTCTTAGAATTATGATCTCTCCTTCTGGAATTCTGAAAAGCACTCAGTCATAAATCAATACTCTGAATGTTGAAAAAGCTGAATGAAGCAGCAGAAACCATAGACAACCGTAAACGACCATAATTATCGAAAGTTTGATGATAAAGAATAGTATGTTGAAAAAGCTCAGAAAAGTTGGAACTGAAAAACGGATTGAACTAACCACGAAGGAGACCAAGGACAAATACAAGGAACATACCATATATTCAAAGAATCCAGGTAATTCTGGATCCGATGAAACCTTCAACGAATATCTTGCTCTGTACTCATATTAAAATCTTGCAGAAAATCTTCCCCATCAACCATCGAACTTAGAAATTCCAAAATATCATCATCAATATCTTCGATATTTCTGAGGATATTTTCTTAAATATTCTCGTCCGAAATTATATACCTCTTCGTGCTTCCTGTGTATCATTATGTTGGAAACATTCAATGGAAAATTTAGTACCGAAAAGTGGATTATGCGAAACTATGAAGGAAGCCGTGAACAAATCACAAAGAATAAGTTTGACTTCAAAGAATCCAAATGATTCCATTTCTGATGAAATCTTTAGCGAATACCTTGCTTCCGAATCTAAATCCTTACGGATAAATCTTCTTCATCATCCATCGATATTAGAAATTCCAAGATATCATCGTATCTGTCATTATAAATATCCTCCATATTTCTGAAGATATTTTCATAACTATTCTTATCTGAAATCGATAATCTATTCGTGCTATCAATGTTACATCATCTAGAAACTGTTAGTTTCTATATTCTGTAAACTTTCGAGCTTAAAATATGAATGTTTTTGAAGCAGTGTTGGGAACTGATGCATGAGTTAGTATAATATAATGACACTTGATCAACGTGATTATATTACAGTAAGTCATGCTGATTTTCTAATGAAACCTGATGATGGTTCAAAGTAAATTATACCATCATCATGTGTCATGTTACATAACTCTTTCATTCTACATAACCTCCGAACATATCAAAAAGAATATATTCTTGATAGTTCTATCGTCTGTATTTTTGATAAATTTGAAAATCAAATCGTGCTATCATGTTCCACCCTTCTTAGAACATTATAATCATTTAGAACTCTATATCTACAAATTCTGGACCATTTTTCGCTTGACTTGAAGTCGGGAAGAGAATGCAAAAGCATAGAGCTTTGAAATATAAGGGAGAATATAAAGCCTGATAACAACACATAAATTACAAACCGTGTATATCAATGTTTATCGCAACATAAAGACACGGGAGAATTAAAAACATTATAATCCCAAGGGCGAAGTAGAAGAAAACAGATTCCTCCGGTGAAAGTTGGAAAAGGAGAATGATTGTGGCAATAGTCATGATAAGGACAAGGATCAGAACTGGATTAAGCATTTTCACAATCTTTTGGATGTATGAACTAAGAAAGAAAGTATAGGAATGGTGAGAATAATGGAACGGAAGAGCTTAATTTATAGTGAAAATATTATACAGAGTAATCGAGACAGATCACCGTATTTAATTATAGAGATCTTAATTTCCTTACTCGCAGAAGAATCAAATCTTTTAGATTTCGAAGATTTTCTTTAAATCCCTTGAATTCCGGAATTCAACCCTCTACGTCAAAAGCTATGACGCACCATATATTCTAAATTCAACCATGACTAGTCAAAAGTTATGATAAAACTTATCTTTCTCAATTTCACTATTTTATGATAACTTCATTCGTACGCTTCACATAATCGAATCGTTTTATTCATATTAATCAATAATGATAAAACTCTATTTACCAGCTCATATTCGTCAGGAAAACATATTTAGTGTTAGCCATGACCACCTCACTCAAATTTCGGGACGAAATTTCTTTAACGGGTAGGTACTGTGATGACCCGGGAATTTCCGACCAAATTTAAACTTAATCTTATATGATTTTGACACGATAAGTAAAGTCTATTAAACTGAGTCTCATAATGTTTGAACTATTTCCATGAATGCATTTGACTTTGTCTATTCCAGACGATTCACGAACAATTATTTGTAAATAAAATATGTATTTATATAAATATAAAATTATATATGAATTTGAAGTAATAAGATACAATTGAATCATACAAAGTAATATACAAAATAATTAAACTGTTATTAGAATGATTCTGTGTATATATATATATATATATATATATATATATATATATATATATATATATATATATATATATATATATATATATAATGACATATATTTATAATTAATATATTGAAATATATATACATGTATAAACATGAATATTAAATGTTCAAATATTTTATATAACAAAATGTAAAGTTAATATATTAAATTATGAATTTAAATATAATCGTTATATTAATGTTTTCGTTATTAGCATTAATATTAATGTTAAAATAATATTAGTAACTATATTATTAATATTATTATATAAAAGAAATAGATATGGAATTTGACACAAGCAAATTGTTATATATTAATTGTTACTTGTGATATCATTAAGTATTATTACCTTTATCTTCAATGATTTTTTTTAAATTAATAATATTATTAACATCTTTATAATTACTACTATAATTATTAATATTATTGATATCATTATTAACTATTATTAATAATTAATAATTATCATTATATTAATATCTTTATCATTAATTTTTAGTATTATTATTATTATTCATAATATTAATGGTAATATTAATATTATAGTTATATTTTTTTTTATTGTAGTTATAATTATAAGATTTATTATAATACATAAATTTATATATATATATACATAAATATATATATATATATATATATATATATATATATATATATATATATATATATATATATATATATATATATATATATATATGTTATATGAATATAGGTATATACATAAATACATTTAAAATAGTTATAAAAGAAATTCCATTTATATAAAACAGATTTTTTCACGATACTGTTGGATTTTATTTATTTATTTATTTATTTATTTTTTTTATCTTTTTCTGTCCTTCTGTTTAACCTGTGAACTACTAGTCGAATGCTATATGACAATTAATTACAGTTGTTGGATATCATATAACCTACACTTTTTCATTATCAATTATCAAACACCTTTACAGCTCCATTCAATCAAATTAAAAAAAAAAATGAAGAAAACAAGTCGTATAACTCTATTTGAAACTCAAACTGCAAACTCTCAATTTTTTATCAATTTCAAAAATTAAAAAATGCAGTTAGATCAGAATCCATCTAGCAAAACTATCTGCAAAATATCTTATCTCAATTCTTTGTATCAAGGTAGAATTTTGAAGTCAAAGTTATTTTACAAAAAGTCAAACATTTTGTTCATCGCGAAATTCGACTTTAATTTGATGTTTCAGGGCCAATTGATGTTTAAGAAAGTTTTTAGGAGTGATTTGAAAGACAACTCGTGTTACAACTTTTGTCTATAACTTTATATTTTGCGAAATCAATTTTTTTTTTAATAACTCGTCGCTAGCTGCTGTGGGATTTTTTTTATTTTTATTTTCGTTTTCAAATTAATTCAAGTTAACATAGCTTGATTGGGAATTGTTTGAAAGTCCTAAGATTGAATTGATGAGTGATTCTCATGTTTGGTTGATTAATGGGTCGACAGAATTGAAGATGGAGAAGAAGTTGAAGAACACAAAAGTGATACAGGTTAAATAAATTAGAGGTCTCAATATAATTAGGAAAGCAAGCTGGACGGGTTGGTTTGGGGTTGGAGAGGTGAACGAGGGGTCTAGAGATCGATCCCTGCTGACTGCAAAGTTTTTTTTTTAAAAAGGCTTGTGAGGTAGTTTTGTCATTCTATTATTATTATTATTATTATTATTATTATTATTATTATTATTATTATTATTATTATTTTTTTTTTTTTTTATTGTTATGGTTATTAATGAGTATTTGTATTGTTAGTATTATCATTTATAAGTATTATGAATATTATGATTATTATTATTATCATTAGTATATTTATTATTATCATTGTTATTAGTAATATAATTAATAAGATTAGTAATACTACAAATATATGTATTATGATGGAAGTCCACTTATAGATACAAATATGAATATCATTACTATTAATGTATTTACTAATATCATTTAAAATATAACTTTAACATTTTTTTAACTACTAGTATAAATATTATTATAATTAGGACCATCATTATTATCATTACTATAAAAATAACGCAAACTTGATTATTTATCATTAATATTAGTATTAGTACCCTATTATAATCATTAGTATTATATTATTATGAATACGGCCAATAATAATTATTATTAAAACCATACTTATTATTAAAATTATTAATATCGTCACAAATATTATTCTTTATCATTTTACCAACTGTATTAAAATGATTATTTTTATTATCATTACTAAATGTATTATTAGTATTATTATTTATATTATAAGTATTACTAAAAATTATCATGATATTAAAACTATCCTTCTATTAAAATTATTTTATTATCATTATTAATTTTATAACAAGTGAATAATATACATGTGAGCATATATTTATATTACATATAAGTATGTATTAACAATATTAGCAAATTTTATATAAATATTCATATATAATAAATTAGGTGTTCATAACATAATATTAATCAGATAAATATATATATACATAATATATAATTTAAGGATATTATATATATTTGTTCGACTACGAATATACATTTTCATATATATATATATATATATAAATAATATAGGTTCGTGAATCCGAGGCCAACCCTACATTGTTCAAATGTCGTCATATGTATTTCTACTACAAAATACAGTACTGTGAGTTTCATTTGCTCCCTTTTACTCTTTACATTTTTGGGACTGAGAATACATGCGCTGTTTTTACAACTGCTTTATTAAATGCTTTTGAAATATATTTCGAACTGCGAATACATGTAAATGCTTTATTAACTGTTTTACAATATTTATATGCGTGAGTTTCATTTACCTTTTTACCCTTTATATTTTTGGGCTGAGAATACATGCGTAATTTTTTTTATAAATGTTTTACGAAATAGACACAAGTAATCTAAACTACATTATATGGTTGAATTATCGAAATCGAATATGCCCCTTTTTATTAAGTCTGGTAATCTAAGAATTAGGGAACAGACACCCTAATTGACACGAACTCTAAAGATAGATCTATCGGGCCCAACAAGCCCCATCCAAAGTACCGGATGCTTTAGTAATTCGAAATTTATATCATGGCTGAAGGAGGATCCCGGAATGATGGGGATATTCTTATATGCATATTGTGAATGTCGGTTACCAGGTGTTCAATCCATATGAATGATTATTTTTGTCTCTATGCATGGGACGTTTATTTATGAGAACCAGAAATGATAAATCTTGTGGTCTATTAAAATTGATGAAATGAATATTTATGTTAAACTATGAACTCACCAACCTTTTGGTTGACACTTGAAAGCATGTTTATTCTCAGGTACGAAAGAAATCTTTCGCTGTGCATTTGCTCATCTTAGAGATATTATTTGGAGTCATTCATGACATATTTCAAAATACATTGCATTCGAGTCGTTGAGTTCATCAAGAATATTATTAAGTCAATTATAGTTAGATATATTATGAAATGGTATGCATACCTGTCAACTTTCGATGAAATGAAAGATTGTCTTTTCAAAAACGAATGCAATATTTGTAAAATGTATCATATAGAGGTCAAGTACCTCGCGATGTAATCAACTGTTGTGAATCGTTTATAATCGATATGGACTTCATCCGGATGGATTAGGACGGGTCTCTACAGTTAGTAACCTACAACTAGTTGTCCATAATTAGATGTATAGAAATAAATCGATATATAATATCTTGAATCAATCCACGACCCAGTGTATACACGTCTCAGGCTAGATCACAACTCAAACTATATATATTTTTGAAATCAGCCTCAACCCTGTATAGCTAACTCCAACATTACTGCATATAGAGTGTCTATGGTTGTTGCAAATAATATATATAGATGGGTCGATATGATATGTCAAAACATTTGCATACGTGTCTATGGTATCCCAAGATTACATAATATATTAGAATACATGTATAATATAATATAAGTTAGCTAGGATATGATTAATATAGATTTGTTACCAATTTTCACGTAGCTACAACAAGCAAAAATAACCAATCTTGTTTTACCCATAACTTCTTCGTTTTAAATCCGTTTTGAGTGAATCCAATTGCTATGGTTTCATATTGAACTTAAGTTTATGAATCTATACAGAAAAAGTATAAGTTTATAGAGGGAATTAAAGGTTACAAGTCATTTTTGTAAAGGTAGTCATTTCAGTCGAAAGAACGACGTCTAGATGACCATTTTGGAAAACATACTTCCACTTTGGGTTTAACCATGATTTTTGGATATAGTTTCATGTTCATAAGAAAAATAATTTTCCCAGAAGAACAACTTTTAAATCAAAATTTATCATAGTTTTTAATTAACTAACCCAAAACAGCCCGCGGTGTTACTACAACGGCGTATATCCGGTTTTACGGTGTTTTTCGTGTTTTCCGGTTTTAAATCATTAAGTTAGCATATCATATAGATATAGAACATGTGTTTAGTTGATTTTAAAAGTCAAGTTTGAAGGATTAACTTTGGTTTGTGAACAAGTTTAGAATTAACTAAACTATGTTCTAGTGATTACAAGTTTAAACCTTCGAATAAGATAGCTTTATATGTATGAATCGAATGATGTTATGAACATCATTACTACCTCAAGTTTTCTGGATAAAACCACTGGAAATGAGAAAAATGGATCTAGCTTCAAAGGATCCTTGGATGGCTTGAAAGTTCTTGAAGTTGGATGATCACTTTACAAGATTGGAAGTAAGCTTGCAAACTTGGAAGTATTCTTGATTTTTATGAAACTATACTTATGGAATTTATGAAGAACACTTAGAAATTGAAGACAGAACTTGATAGAGATCACTTAGATGAAGAAAATTGAAGAATGAAAGTGTTTATAGGTGTTTTTGGTGTTTGGTATATGGATTAGATATAAAGGATGTGTAATTTTGTTTTCATGTAAATAAGTCATGAATGATTACTCATATTTTTGTAATTTTATGAGATATTTCATGCTAGTTGCCAAATGATGGTTCCCACATGTGTTAAGTGACTCACATGGGCTACTAAGAGCTGATCATTCGAGTGTATATACCAATAGTACATACATCTAAAAGCTGTGTATTGTACGAGTACGAATACGGGTGCATACGAGTAGAATTGTTGATGAAACTGAACGGGGATGTAATTGTAAGCATTTTTGTTAAGTAGAAGTATTTTGATAAGTGTCTTGAAGTCTTTCAAAAGTGTATGAATACATATTAAAACACTACATGTAAATTTATTTTAACTGAGTCGTTAAGTCATCGTTAGTCGTTACATGTATATGTTGTTTTGAAACCTTTAGGTTAACGGTCTTGTTAAATGTTATTAACCCATTGTTTATTATATCTAAAGAGATGTTAAATTGTTACATTATCATGATATTATGATATATAATATATCTTAGTATGATATATATACAGTTAAATGTCGTTACAATGATAATCATTACATATATGTCTCGTTTCGAAATCATTAAGTTAGTAGTCTTATTTTTACATATGTAGTTCATTGTTAATACAGTTAATGATATATTTACTTATCATTTAACATAATAAACCAAGTGTATAAATATCTTAATATGATTCATATGTACTTAGTAAGACGTTGTTATAACGATAATCGTTATATATATCGTTTTCGAGTTTCTTAATTTAATAGTCTCATTTTTATGTATATAACTCATTGTTAAAATACCTAATGAGATACTTACTTATCATAAAATCATGTTAACTATATATATAACCATATATATGTCATCATATAGTTTTTACAAGTTTTAACGTTCGTGAATCACCAGTCAACTTGGGTGGTCAAATGTCTATATGAAACCTATTTCAATTAATCAAGTCTTAACAAGTTTGATTGCTTAACATGTTGGAAACACTTAATCATGTAAATATCAATTTCATTTAATATATATAAACATAGAAAAGTTCGGGTCACTACAACCACAACAACAACAACCAAGGGGCCGGTAACTCAATCGAAGGGTGCTCCTACAAAGCCTTCATGGGGTGCAAACCTCATACTTTTATTGGGACCGAGGGACCAGTTACTCTCACTCGATGGTTCGAACACCATTTTTAGCATAAGCGGTTGTCGGGACCAAGATAAGGTCAAATACTCCACTCACACTTTCGCCGGTGTCGTCCTCACATGGTGGAACACCTATGTACAATCAGTGGGTATCGATGAAGCTCACACCCTCTCTTGGGCCGAATTAAGGGAAAAGATGATCATCGAATATTTCTCTCGTGAAGAAACCCGAAGGCTCGAACAAGAGCTAAGAACTTTAAAGGCGGTCGGAAACGATCTCAAGGCCTATAATCAACGATTTTCCGAACTAGCCTTGATGTGCCCAAACCTTGTGAACCCCGAATTTTTAAGGGTTGAACTTTACATGGATGGTCTTCCAAAGAGCATCAAACACGGGGTAATGTCATCCAAACCCACTAATCATCAAGAAGCTTTGAACATGGCCCGCAAATTAATAGAAACGGTGGACGAAATTGTAGTGCCGGCACCTAAAGCCGAGGATAAGTCGGGTAACAACAAAAGAAAATGAGAAGCCCCCCAATCAAGCAACAACAACTTTGCCAAGAAGCCTTTCACCTCCGACGGCAAGAAGGATTATGCCAGAAACCTACCTCTTTGCAACAAATGCAACAAGCATCACTTTGGTGAATGTGGCAAGCTAATTTGCCATCGATACCAAGGAGTGGATCATAAGGCCAATGAATGTAAAAGTGTCACCCCCGTCGCTCGAAAGGGGCCCAATGCACCAAAGACGTGCACTTGTTATGAATGTGGCCAAACGGGCCATTATAGAAATGCATGCCCGAAGAAGAAAGATAACCCCAATACGCGGGGCCGAGCTTTCAACATCAACACCGAGGAAGCCCGAGATGACAATGAATTAGTCACGGGTACGTTTCTTCTCAACAACACTTATGTTATTTGTTTATTCGATTCAGGTGCCGATAAGAGTTTTGTATCAAAGACTTTGACTCATTCTTTTAGCACTCCACCACTTCCATTAGATACCACTTATACCATTGAAGTGGCCAACGAGAAACTATTGAGTGCCGACACATATTACCGGGGGTGTACGTTAAACATTTTGGGTAATGAGCTTGAAATTGACTTGATACCCATGGAACTAGGAAGCTTCGATGTAATAATCGGTATGAATTGGTTATCAAAAATGAAATCTCACATCCTTTGTGATCTTAATGCAATCCGAATTCCTATCGAGAATGGTGAACCTTTGATTGTTTATGGCGATAAGAGTTGCACCGGACTCAACCTCGTTTCGTGCCTTAAAGTTAGAAAACTACTCCGTAAGGGTTGTTTTGCGATCCTTGCCCACGTTAAGAAAGTCGAGTCCGATGAGAAGCATATCGATGATGTGCCAATTGTTAGTGACTTTTCCGATGTATTTCCCGACGAATTGCCGGGTCTTCCACCTCATCGACTGGTAGAATTCCAAATCGATCTTATTACGGGAGCCGCACCGTAGCACGTGCACCATATAGACTTTCCTCCTCCGAAATGCAAGAATTGCAAAGTAAAATCCAAGAACTACTTGACCGTGGTTTTATCCAACCTAGCCATTCACCATGGGGCGCTCCGATTTTGTTCGTTAAGAAGAAAGACGGATCCCTACGAATGTGCATTGATTATTGTGAACTAAATAAATTGACGATTAAGAACCGATATCCTCTTCCTCGCATCGATGACCTCTTTGATCAACTACAAGGGTCTTGTGTATATTCGAAAATCGATCTCCGCTCGGGTTATCATCAATTAAGGGTTAAGGGGGAAGATGTCTCCAAAACCGCTTTCCGGACTCGTTATGGTAGTTATGAATTTCTTGTTATTCCATTTGGGCTCACTAACGCACCGGCGGTGTTCATGGATCTTATGAACTGCGTGTGCAAACCGTATCTCAATAAATTCGTTATTGTGTTCATCGATGACATCTTGGTCTATTCTAAAAGCGAAGAAGAGCACGAACAACATCTCCGACTTGTGCTTGAACTCTTGAGACAAGAACGACTCTATGCCAAATTCTCCAAGTGTGAATTTTGGTTGAAGGAAGTTTAATTTCTTGGTCATGTTGTAAGTGATCAAGGTATTAAAGTCGATCCCATGAAAATCGAAGCCATTAGTAAATGGGAGACTCCTACTACTCCTACTCACATTCGTCAATTTTTGGGTCTCGCCGGATACTACCGTAGATTCATCAAGGACTTCTCTTTGGTTGCTCGTCCTCTAACCGCGTTAACTCACAAGGGAAAGAAATTCATTTGGGCAACCGAACAAGAATCCGCATTTCAAATCTTGAAGACAAAACTAACCACCGCTCCTATCTTGTCACTTCCCGAAGGTAATGATGATTTTGTTGTATATTGCGATGCCTCGAAACATGGTTTTGGGTGCGTATTGATGCAACGAAAGAAAGTCATTGCTTATGCCTCCCGACAACTGAATTAACGGAACTATACGACACATGATCTCGAACTCGGAGCCGTTGTCTTCGCACTTAAAATGTGGAGACACTATCTTTATGGAACCAAAAGTACCATATTCACCGATCACAAAAGCCTTCAACACATCTTCAATCAAAAGCAACTAAACATGAGACAATGATGGTGGATTGAAACTTTAAACGATTATGATTATGAGCTTCGTTACCATCCCGGGAAGGCAAACGTAGTAGCCGATGCCTTAAGTCCAAAGGAAAGAGCGGTGCCTCTTCGTGTCCGAGCTTTAAACATCACCATTTACACCAACCTCAATAGTCAAATTCGTGTAGCCCAAGACGAGGCTCTCAAGGATGAAAACATCTCTCTCGAACACTTGAACGTCCTCACCTCTCGATTCGAAGTTAAAGAAACCGGACTCCGATATTTCGCCGGAAGAATTTGGATGCCTAGTTATGGGGACTTGCGAAGCCTTATTTTAGACGAAGCCCATAAGTCAAGATATTCGATTCACCCCGGTGCCAATAAGATGTACCACGACCTTAAAGAATAATATTGGTGGCTGAACATTAAAAAGGACGTTGCTACTTATGTTGGAAAGTGCTTAACTTGCTCCAAAGTTGAAGCCGAACATCAAAGACCGTCCGGACTACTTCAACAACCCGAAATCCTGCAATGGAAGTGGGAAAGGATAACGATGGATTTTATCACCAAACTACCAAAGACGGTTGGCGGTTATGATACTATTTGAGTTATTGTTGACCGTCTCACCAAATCCGCGCACTTCCTAGCCATGAAGGAAACTGACAACATGGAGAAACTCGCACAACTTTACATTAAATAAATCGTAGCTCGACACGGTGTACCCTTATCGATCATCTTGGACCGAGATGGCCGATTTGTTTGTAGATTTTGGCGTACTTTACAAGAAGCATTGGGAATGCGTTTAGACATGAGCACCGTATATCATCCATAAACCGACGGACAAAGCGAACGCACAATTCAAACTTTGGAAGACATGCTACAAGCTTGTGTTATCGACTTTGGAAAATCTTGGGATAAGCACTTGCCTCTCGCCAAATTCTCCTACAACAATAGTTATCATGCGAGTATTAACGCCGCACCATTCGAAGCTTTATATGGCCGAAAATGTCGTTCACCTCTTTGTTGGGCCGAAGTAGGCGATACATAAATCACCGGACCCGAACTCATTCATGAAACAACCAAGAAGATCGTTCAAATCCGAGATAGGCTTAGGACGGCCCGAAGTCGTCAAAAGAGCTATACCGACAAACGACGCAACGACCTTGAATTTCAAGTCAGTGATCGCGTAATGTTAAAAGTCGCACCTTGGAAAGGTGTAATCCGTTTTGGAAAATGCGGGAAGCTAAATCCGTGGTACATTGGTCCTTTCGAAATCTTGGAGCGTGTTAGAACCGTTCCTTATCATTTAGATCTTCCGCCTCAATTGAGCTCCGTTCATTCTACTTTCCATGTATCCAACTTGAAAAAGTGCCTTGCCGAACCCGATATCGTCATCCCTCTCGAGGAGCTTACCATTGATGATAAACTTCATCTCGTGGAGGAACCGGTTGAAATTGTAGACACCTCCGTCAAAATGTTAAAACAAATCCGAATTCCAATTGTCAAGGTCCGTTAGAACGCCAAAAGGGGACCCGAGTTTACTTGGGAAAGACAAGATCAAATGCAAAGGAAGTATCCTCATCTATTCGCGAATTCGGAAACGTAAAATCCCGAGGAAGAAACAACGACTACTACGCCTACTTAAATTTCGGTACAAAATTTCTTTTAAGGGGTAGGTAATGTAACATCCCGCCTTTTTCCGTTTACTTTCCGTGTATTCATTTTAAAGTCCGTCATATGTTTATAACATCTCCCGTTGATACGCGTTTTAAATTATCTCGTTTAGGTAATTCACGCACCCGAATGAAACTTGAGGGACTAAACTTGCCAAAATGCCAAAATGGTGACTAGGTCAAAGGAGTCAAACTCCTCCCCCCCATTCACTTCATCTTCTCCTTCTTTGTTACTTCCTCCATTTTCTCTCAACACCCAAACACAAAGATTCATCATCTATTTTCGTTCTAGCAAGTGTCCATCAAAACAAATTGCATTTTTGGAATCCTTGCAACTTCCTCTTCGATTCCATACCGATTTCATTACATATGGGTAACTTTCTAAAATCACTAGATTTTGTGTTCTTGATGTTTTTAACTTATGAGGTTGTTAATTAGTGTCTATGGCTCAAGTCTAACATGAATATATGATTTATATGCTCGATCTCGTTGTTTTAGTGTAACTAGCATGAACATGAAACGTTTGTGTTTGATTTTGAGTTTTGGATGATTTAATGTTGTTGTTATGATAAAGTGCAAGAAGTAAATGTGTTCCTAGTATTACTAGCTTCAATTTGATGTGTAGGTTGCTTTAGAAAACTTCATAAACTTGATTATTGATTTTGGTGGATTTGGGTTAGGGTTTGATGAACTTGAAATGAACCTTTGATGCTTTGAATGACATGAGATGTTATTAGTAAGTGTTTAGTTGTATTATATGTTTAATTATCTTCGAAATGGCATATCATTCGTGTAAATTGGTTGCTCGAATCATTGAATTGCATTTATGAACTTGGATGCAATTAATGATGAGCATTAAATGCGGTTTTGGTTGTTGTAAGTGGTATATTGATTGATGAAATGTGCTTAGTTGTTTTTCTCGTCAAAATACCTTCCCGATGATATAAGATACATGTTTTGATTGTTTGCGGGTCATAAATTGGGATTGTTTGAGTTTTGGTTCGTGCATTTCTTTGTTGCAGCAAAACAGGGTCTGGATACAGATCTGGACGCCGTCCAGATTATTGGATGCCATCCAGTCCTTCAATTTTGGACGCCGTCTAGCAAATCTGGACGCCGTCCAGATACACTACCAGATTCTGTTTGGTTTGGTCATTTTTACGAAAAATGTTTGCCATGCTATGGACCTCTGATTCACATGTAACTTGCTCTAACATGCTCATATATGATTAAAAACCTCAGAAAAATAGTTCGAGACCCGACCCGAACGTGTTGACTTTTTGTTGACTTTGACCCGACCAAAGTTGACTTTTAATCAAACTTAGCCAAATACTTATGCAATCATTCTAACATGCTTTTATACTTGTACCTTGCATGAAACATGACAATTTGATTCACATGCTATTATAATCGAGTCTTAACGAGCCATAGGACTAATTGAACACTTTGACCGACCTTGTTTACCGATATTTATACAAACCTATTTGTTTAGGTCAATACTAGCATTCGTTCTTGCACACGTTCACTTGTTGAAGTACCTTTACTTACGTGCACTCAAGGTGAGATCATAGTCCCACTTTTACTCTTTGAACTTACAATTGGGATGAGAAAACATAAACATTTCTTTTTACTAAGTGAACACAAGTACAGGAAAACAAACATTCTACATACTAGTTTAGAACAAAATCCTCAATTCGATTATCATTAGCTACACTTGCCGGGTGTAAGCGATAACTTATGTTGTATGGATCCATATGGGTTTGACAAACCCTCATTCAGACGGTTCGCTACCGTTTACGAATGGAATATATTTTCGAGAAACAGTGTATGTTCTAACACTATTGTGACGAGGTTCTATGGAAGGAATGTTAAGCATTGATAATTGGGTGCTCGTGAATATTAACTTTTAGAATGTATTACTATTATATCAATGTTATAAATCTTGTGGTTCACTTGTACTTACTTACTTAAACCTATGATTTTACCAACGTTTTCTTTGACAGATTTCTATGTTTTTCTCAGGTCCTTGAACGTTTTGTGATACATGCTTCCGCTCATTACTTTTGATACTTGCTTGGAGGTTGAGTATACATGCATACGTGGAGCGTCTTTTGACTACTTTTAAATTGTGTCGCATATGTTTCAATTGTACTTAAAACTTTGTAATGTAACTAGTTGTCGAACTACTTTGTAAACCTTGAAACATCTTTACTTTTGAAATGAATGCGACATACTTTTGGTCAAACGTTGTTTTAAAGACTTATGACCACGTAACGGGACCTAAGTAGACGGCGCCATCAATGACGATTTTGTCGGGTCGCTACAGCGGGGGTGTATCAGTGCATCAACTATGTCCGATGTCAAGCCCAAGTGTGAGGCTCCAGTTAGTCCAAATCGTGGCCCAAGCTGATACTTTCTTGGAGCTTATGTTTACATGTTGTATCTAGATTATAATTGTATGATTCTTGTAATCCTTTGCTTTTAGGACTCTTGTAAATTCTATATATACTCATGTATATTGATCAATGATCATTCA
Organism: Rutidosis leptorrhynchoides; assembly: GCF_046630445.1. Taxonomy (NCBI): domain Eukaryota; kingdom Viridiplantae; phylum Streptophyta; class Magnoliopsida; order Asterales; family Asteraceae; genus Rutidosis; species Rutidosis leptorrhynchoides. The sequence goes on from NC_092336.1 coordinate 508,859,018, forward strand.
ATACAATTCTATACACTTATACCTAGGCCACCGTGTCTGTCGCTTGCAGAAATACTCATGTATATAGTATCATAACACTCCTCCTATGTGGGGAGCTGCCAAAAAAAAGAAAAATAAAGCATCAATATGATGGAAACATCGGTAGGGAAGGAAAAATTTAAGGAAAAAGGGGAAGAGCTGAGCCTAACTTTCAACGAGATTGTTGGTCCCTTGATAAATAACAGGAGTATTGTAAGGGGGGGGGGGGGGTGAATACAATTCTTTTTAATTCTCTTAACAGTTAAACACAATTTAGTATTCAAGCAAGTAAATTAAATAGAGTCAAAGGTAATTTTTTAAGGGTTATTCTTTATTGATTATATCACAAAGAATTACAACTATCCTTGGCGGAATGATAGTTGGTTGATACAGATTTACCTAAGTATAGCTACAGAGTGCGTTCTAAGCTATTACACGTTTTAGACTCTAAATAAACAAACCCACACCAATAGTTGTTACAATAGTGGATACAACAATTTATAGTAGCTATTATCCGTGTAATTGTTCCATTGTCCACCGGTACATAGGATGTCTGTACTTGTGGGGACAACTGCATCAGAGAGCGTGCTCTCCTCTTTCCTCTTTGGTAGCTATTTGCAGGAACACCCCAATTCGGTTTGGCACCACTATTTATTTAAATAAATAGAATGTTGTGTTCCCTAGGTATTGACAAAGTATAACACATGTCTGCACATGCGTTAAACTTCTGCATTCCCACGTGGTCTTGTAAGGTCACTTGTCAGCTGCCGACGCATGTCCTTTTCTGTTTAACTTTGTCTTTGACTTTTGTTGAATAGTACGATTGATGTAAACCACTCAGGAAATCACTATGCTTGTAATGGAGCATAGCTGTCTTGTGTAGTAAGCTGCATTCCAGCTGTGCTGGTTCTTCATTGCTGAGATACTTGATATTCTTGAATTGCTGGATACACATCCTGTGCTGATTGAAGACTACTGTCTATCTTGTGTTGATAGACTAAGCAGCAAACTAAACACTCGACACAGCAATATCTGCTGTCTATATGATCAATCTTAGATTATCCTATGAAGGTTAATAAAGGATTGAGTGCAATGAGGGGGTATAACGGATGTCGATTAGGATTTTGGGACCTTATTGTCATATTTCGTTAAGTGCTAAACGATCAACAACCATGTCCCGGTCTTCGTAAATTACCTTAACCAACAAAGATCAAGTCTAGGGAAAACTCACGAGAGAGATTAATATGGCTAGAGTAATTCTTCCAGAATCAACAACCTAAAATGAGAGGCCAAGCTCCCTATTTATAGGTTTGAGATCTGCGCGGAAGTAAGATGTGCGCGCACTTAGGCATTCCGCACAAGTACTGCGAGAATCCTACGCACTCTTTAATATTCCGCGCAATCCTACTGTATTCGTTATCATTTACCGCAGTTTAGCTGTCTTGCATCTTTGCCATTAAGTAGCTTTTCGCACTAAAAATATACATATACATATGTATGTATATTATCAAGTCCCCCCAGTTTATTGCGTTACATTTTTGTAAGGCCTCAATATTTATGGCAAACAGAGCTTTAAATGATGTACGTATAGTGGATGAAGCATAGTGTAAAAGTTAAAAGGTCAGAATCTGCCCAGACATGGGTGCGCGCCGCGCACGTCGCCTGCGATAGAATTCAGCATTTTTCTATTTTAAGTTTAATGAGGGGCTTTTTGGTCTTTTCACTTGAGGCCAGATCGCAGGCCTTATCAGCTGGGTTGGATCCACTTTTGGATCATATTTCACATCCACAAACACTCTCAAGTATCTTAGAGAGAGAGGGAGATTTCTAGAGAGAGATTTGGAGTTTTGGTGAAGAAGGAGTTCGAATTGATCAAAAGCTCGGGCTTTAAAGTTGTTCACCTCTTTCCTAGCTACATTTTGGTTATTGTGGTAAGTTCTAACTCCGAATTTCATTGTTTGATTTTGATATTCAAGTTAGGGTTTGAACTTAAATTGTTGAGAAATCCATTTTAACTCATGAAGTGAGTTTAGTGATGCTAGTAATCGGGTTTATTGTTATTGTTGGTGGATTTTGGGTTGGTGAACAAATTAGCCATGATTAGAACTTGTAATTGAGATTAATCACTAGGTTAGTGATTATGGAAGTATTGGAACCCATTTGGTGTGTTTGAAAGACTAATTTTGAATTGAGTCAAAATTTGGGTTTATGGGTGATTTTGAGAATTTTAAGTGTTTTACACTTATGATTGGGTTAATTTGGCATATTAGGACCATTGTCACTAATGTTAGTGATTATTGGTTAGTTTGGGCGCGTTTTGTGTTTGTTAGTGCAATTGATCGAATTTACACTAAGTGTCGAATTGAGTTGGTTGTAAATCCACTCTAAGTGTGTTGTTGTAATTGTGATAATGGAATAGGTACTTTCCATTGACGAGTTACGGATTACTTGGAAGCATTCATCAAGGCGACAAGGTGAGTGTTAATATCCTATGTGCATATGTATGTGTAGGATGGGTGCGGGTCGGGTGAAGTGGTTCTCGGTTATAGAGCTCACTTCACATATATGTGGATTTTATGAACTTTGTATAGGTCTAATTGGAACGGTTGTGCATTTTGGTTGACCACCTTTGGCGAGGTGCACATTTTGTGTGTATGTTATCACACGTGTTTGTGATGTGGATGATATAACCCCAATGGCGAAGGGTTTTGATGTTGAGAAGTGAGTCGCGTGTGGATTCAGATTCATGATGACGCGTATAGTTCGGTCATCTTATTGAGGTAGTAATCTCGTGTGGTTTCGGATTACTAAGTCTCGTGTAGTTCGGCCAACCTCGATGTTGTTGTGTTAGTGAAGATAGTAGTCTCGTGTGTATGCGGATTTACTAAGGCTCGTATAGTTCGGCCAATCTTCATTATGGTATTTGGTTTTCGGTATTGAGTTAAGGGGTTAACCTTGGAAGTTTATATATTGTTATATATATTAATGTATTGTTGTGTTGTAGCTAACCCTCTGGGTGTAGCTTATTGGCGTTCTTCACATCGTCGTTGCTGAACTTATTTTTGGTTAATGTTATTAGCTTGTTGCTAAGTGATCGTACGGTATGCTTAGCTAGCTTGCCTTTATGCTCGGATGCTCCGGTATGCCGTATTTGTTAAATTGTGTGGCGTGTCCATTTTATGCATATATATGTATGTAGTATATTTTCACTCACTAAGCGTTAGCTTACCCTCTCGTTGTTTACCTTTTTATAGATTTGCATGGATGCGGTGGCTCGGGTAAGCGGGAACTAGTGGACTCGCGTAGTTGCTTTAGAAGGCTTGCTTTTGGATTGATTAGGATTGGGTAGCGTATTCCCAATCGCCATGCTCGGCTTTTATCTTGTGATTAAAATCATGTGGTCGGAACGTGTATTTTGTACTTAAAGGGGTAATTTGGGCATATGTGGGCCCGGTGTCATAAAACTCTTTTTATTATGGAAATGTGATATTTTTATCTATTATAATATGTTGTGAAAACCGTTTAGTCTAAATGTGTAGGGAAGTCGAAGATCTTTTCGCGTGAAATGAAAAATCCGGACAGCGGGTTTCCAGGCATTGTGCGCGCCGCGCACAGGTGGGTTTGCGCGCCGCGCACCCCATCTGGTCAGCCCTGTTTAAAATTTTTTTTATTTTGCGTTTTTGGTTGGTTAACAGGTTGGGTTGTTACAAGTGGTATCAGAGCATGGTCTAAGGAATTTAGGTGACTTGAGATAGGTGCCTAGGCTTAGACTTTTATGTGTGCTTAATTTGTTGCAGGACTTGTAGGAGTATGTAGTGACCCGAACTTTTCCATGTTTATATATATTAATTGAGATTGATATTTACATGATTAAATGTTTCCAACATGTTAAGCAATCAAACTTTTTAAGACTTGATTAATTGAAATATGTTTCATATAGACAATTGACCACCCAAGTTGATCGGTGATTCACGAACGTTAAAACTTGTAAAAACTATATGATGACATATATATGGATATATATATATAGTTAACATGATACTATGATAAGAAAACATATCATAAAGTATATTAACAATGAACTACATATGTAAAAACAAGACTACTAACTTAATGATTTTTAAACGAGACATATATGTAACGATTATCGTTGTAAAGACATTTAATGTATATATATCATATTAAGAGATATTCATACATGATAATATCATGATAATATAATAATTTAAAATCTCATTTGATATTATAAACATTGGGTTAACAACATTTAACAAGATCGTTAACCTAAAGGTTTCAAAACAACACTTACATGTAACGACTAACGATGACTTAACGACTCAGTTAAAATGTATATACATGTAGTGTTTTAATATGTATTTATACACTTTTGAAAGACTTCAATACACTTATCAAAATACTTCTACTTAACAAAAATGCTTACAATTACATCCTCGTTCAGTTTCATCAACAATTCTACTCGTATGCACCCGTATTCGTACTCGTACAATACACAGCTTTTAGATGTATGTACTATTGGTATATACACTCCAATGATCAGCTCTTAGCAGCTCATGTGAGTCACCTAACACATGTGGGAACCATCATTTGGCAACTAGCATGAAATATCTCATAAAATTACAAAAATATGAGTAATCATTCATGACTTATTTACATGAAAACAAAATTACATATCCTTTATATCTAATCCATACACCAACGACCAAAAACACCTATAAACACTTTCATTCTTCAATTTTCTTCATCTAATTGATCTCTCTCAAGTTCTATCTTCAAGTTCTAAGTGTTCTTCATAAATTCCAAAAGTTCTAGTTTCATAAAATCAAGAATACTTTCAAGTTTGCTAGCTCACTTCCAATCTTGTAAGGTGATCATCCAACCTCAAGAAATCTTTGTTTCTTACAGTAGGTTATCATTCTAATACAAGGTAATAATCATATTCAAACTTTGGTTCAATTTCTATAACTATAACAATCTTATTTCAAGTGATGATCTTACTTGAATTTGTTTTCGTGTCATGATTCTGCTTCAAGAACTTCGAGCCATCCAAGGATCCATTGAAGCTAGATCCATTTTTCTCTTTTCCAGTAGGTTTATCCAAGGAAATTAAGGTAGTAATGATGTTCATAACATCATTCGATTCATACATATAAAGCTATCTTATTCGAAGGTTTAAACTTGTAATCACTAGAACATAGTTTAGTTAATTCTAAACTTGTTCGCAAACAAAAGTTAATCCTTCTAACTTGACTTTTAAAATCAACTAAACACATGTTCAATATCTATATGATATGCTAACTTAATGATTTAAAACCTGGAAACACGAAAAATACCGTAAAACCGGATTTACGCCGTCGTAGTAACACCGCGGGCTGTTTTGGGTTAGTTAATTAAAAACTATGATAAACTTTGATTTAAAAGTTGTTATTCTGAGAAAATGATTTTTATTATGAACATGAAACTATATCCAAAAATTATGGTTAAACTCAAAGTGGAAGTATGTTTTCTAAAATGGTCATCTAGACGTCGTTCTTTCGACTGAAATGACTACCTTTACAAAAACGACTTGTAACTTATTTTTCCGACTATAAACCTATACTTTTTCTGTTTAGATTCATAAAATAGAGTTCAATATGAAACCATAGCAATTTGATTCACTCAAAACGGATTTAAAATGAAGAAGTTATGGGTAAAACAAGATTGGATAATTTTTCTCATTTTAGCTACGTGAAAATTGGTAACAAATCTATTCCAACCATAACTTAATCAACTTGTATTGTATATTATGTAATCTTGAGATACCACAGACACGTATACAATGTTTCGACCTATCATGTTGACACATCTATATATATTTCGGAACAACCATAGACACTCTATATGTGAATGTTGGAGTTAGCTATACAGGGTTGAGGTTGATTCCAAAATATATATAGTTTGAGTTGTGATCAATACTGAGATACGTATACACTGGGTCGTGGATTGATTCAAGATAATATTTATCGATTTATTTCTGTACATCTAACTGTGGACAACTAGTTACAGGTTACTAACGAGGACAGCTGACTTAATAAACTTAAAACATCAAAATATATTAAAAGTGTTGTAAATATATTTTGAACATACTTTAATATATATGTATATATTGTTATAGGTTCGTGAATCAACAGTGGCCAAGTCTTACTTCCCGACGAAGTAAAAATCTGTGAAAGTGAGTTATAGTCCCACTTTTAAAATCTAATATTTTTGGGATGAGAATACATGCAGGTTTTATAAATGATTTACAAAATAGACACAAGTACGTGAAACTACATTCTATGGTTGAATTATCGAAATCGAATATGCCCCTTTTTATTAAGTCTGGTAATCTAAGAATTAGGGAACAGACACCCTAATTGACGCGAATCCTAAAGATAGATCTATTGGGCCTAACAAACCCCATCCAAAGTACCGGATGCTTTAGTACTTCGAAATTTATATCATATCCGAAGGGTGTCCCGGAATGATGGGGATATTCTTATATATGCATCTTGTTATTGTCGGTTACTAGGTGTTCACCATATGAATGATTTTTATCTCTATGTATGGGATGTGTATTGAAATATGAAATCTTGTGGTCTATTGTTACGATTTGATATATATAGGTTAAACCTATAACTCACCAACATTTTTGTTGACGTTTAAAGCATGTTTATTCTCAGGTGAATATTAAGAGCTTCCGCTGTTGCATACTAAAATAAGGACAAGATTTGGAGTCCATGTTTGTATGATATTGTGTAAAAACTGCATTCAAGAAACTGATTTCAATGTAACATATTTGTATTGTAAACCATTATGTAATGGTCGTGTGTAAACAGGATATTTTAGATTATCATTATTTGATAATCTACGTAAAGCTTTTTAAACCTTTATTTATGAAATAAAGGTTATGGTTTGTTTTAAAAATGAATGCAGTCTTTGAAAAACGTCTCATATAGAGGTCAAAACCTCGCAACGAAATCAATTAATATGGAACGTTTTTAATCAATAAGAACGGGACATTTCAGTTGGTATCCGAGCGTTGGTCTTAGAGAACCAGAAAATTTGCATTAGTGTGTCTTATCGAGTTTGTTAGGATGCATTAGTGAGTCTGGACTTCGACCGTGTTTTCTTTAAAAATGATTGCTTAACATTTTTGTTGGAAACTATATATTTTTAACATATGAATATTATGTGATTTATTAATCTCTTAACGTGTTTGATATTATGTGATAGATGTCTACCTCTAGAACAAGTCCCATTGACTCACCTAATAATAATGAAGAGTCAAATGTAAATTGGAATGATTTGTGGACTGATTCACAAGTTTCCGAAGAGGAACCGGAAGAAGAGTCGGAACCGGAAGAAGAATCGGAACCGGAAGAAGAATCGGAACCGGATGAAGAAATAGAACCGGTGGGGGAAATAATAAAACGGTTAAGTAAAAGAAAATCCTCAACCAACCGACCAAAGTTAATTATGGTCAATGGTGTTTCCGCCAAGGAAGCAAAATATTGGGAGGATTACCAATTCTCCGATGAATCGGATTCCGACGAGAATTCCGATGATGTTATAGAAATTACCCCAACTGAATTTAAAAAGGCAAAAGAAAATAATAAGGGAAAGGGCATAAAAATAGAGAAATCTAATTCCAACCCCGATGAACTTTATATGTATCGTCAACCCCTGTAACGACCCGCATTTTTTCGATCATACTATACTTATAAGATTAATATTTACATAAATTAAACCTTGACAACATGATAAGCAATCCAAATTGTCAAGACTTATATTTCCGAAAAGAGTTTTACACAACGTTTGACCGTCTAGTTTGACCGATGATATCACGAACTATACAATATATGATAATTATACGTTTGTGTATATATATGTATATATACATATTTAACATGATTAATGAATGTTTTAATATCTCATTTTGTATTAATAACAACAAGTTATATGTGTATTTTGAAACTACTAACTTAAGTTTTCAAAACGATAACAATACGTAACGTTATTTGACTTAAATACTTAAGACTATAATGTTTATACATATATTGTATAAGTAATGTATTTAATCACTTTTAAGAACTTAAATACATAAAATCATATAAGTGTATTCACAAAAGATAGCTATATTTGAATCCTCATTCCATTTTTCACAAAATTTCTATACGTATACCTAGAGTATTTGTACTCGTATCATACCAAGCTTCTATACGTATTTACTATTGGTATATACACATCAAATCACCACCTAACTAGCCCTTATTCATGCCTTATGTATAAGGTAATTACTTTTGAATCATTGCAAGACTAATTACAAAAATACAAACTAGAATTTTGTCATGTTATCCTTAAAGATCACATTTTTAGGAGTATATATGTATCATCATTTTTGATTCATTTTTACTTCAATCTCTTAACTAAAAACACACACTCTTTCTTACTCTCTAAACTCCATAACAACCCAGCAAAATTCCATAAAGATCTAGCTTCAAAAAACCATACTAAAATACCATAAGAAAACCATACAAAAACACTTCAAGAAAACCCTCCAAGAACACCAACTTACTTCCAATCTTTCATCCACTTCTATCACCCTTTTGATTCTAGCTTCTTACTCCTCTTTTACAGCAAACTTATCCAAGGAACTTGAGATAGAATCTATGTTCATAACCTTATTCAATTCATATATATATAGCTATCTTATTTTGTGGTACAAAAGTTTAACAACAAGAACATAGTTTGAATGTTTTCAAACTTGTTTGCAAACTAAATAGATCCTTCTAACTTAACTTTTAAAATACTTCAAGACATGTAACATAACTTATTTATATGTTAATTTAACAAGGTAAAACTTGGTTTTTCAAAGTATAAGTATTTTTAGAAAAATGGTCATTAAATGATTTTGTTGTAACAAAAATGTTTAACTTCATATGTTTCACTAATGTTTCACTTATGCCGTATGATTTTGAATACAAACCAAGGTATTTACAGTTCATAGTCTTAAAGAAGAACTCGATCCAAGAAGATGGCAATTTAAATCAACGAAAACGGATTTGTAACGAAGAAACTATGACCGAAACAAAATTGGTTATCCTAGATCATTTCAACTACGGGATCAATTGGAAAAAATGATATAAATCACATATTTCTAAGATAACATGATATTTTATATATATGTACTTATAATTCAATTTCATATGGTTCAGGATCACCCGTAAACAATACGAGAAGATTAATCATAAGATCCCGTGTTTGTACGCAACACGTCATTTGACAACACCGGTACTTTATGTACGCAACACGTCATTTGACAACACCGGTACCATGGGTCAAGATTAATCTCGACCAATACATATACGATGGGGTTTTATTTATTTCGTTGGGGGTTTTGTTTATTGCGGGTATATTAAACATCTAAAAATGAACCATTAAAAATTGAATTACTAACATCGGAATGCTAACTACGGACTAAGGAAATATTCAAAATATTAAAAGTATAACAAGTATATATATATATATATATAACGTTTGTTTTAAAATGAAAACATATTGATATATTATATATGGATAGGTTCGTGATATCAACCGGAAGACCGAGTCAAAATATATATATCATCAAGACAAGAGTGAGTATATAGTCCCACTTTTAAACTCTAAATATTTCGGGATGAGAATACATGTATTTTATGTTTTACGTTATGGACACAAGTAACTGAAAAATATATTCTACGTTGAGTTGTACCACTGGCATACTTCCCTGTAGCTTGGTAACTAATATTTACAGCGGTAATGTAAACGCGAATCCTGTTGATAGATCTATCGGGCCTGACAACCCCAATCGGACTGGACGACCAGTATTCAACGGTTGCACAGTACTTCGTTTTGTGACTACACTTGGTACGGTGTAGTAAGATTTCATATTAAAGGGAATATGTGACGTGAAAATGTTAAGTATGGTTACCAAGTGCTCAACCACTTAGAATATTTTTATTGAAATGTTTATATACGAAATCTTGTGGTCTATATATATATATTGCTGCGCACTAAACCTATATCTCACCAACTTTATGTTGACGTTTTTAAACATGTTTATTCTCAGGTGATAATTAAAGCTTCCGCTGCATTATGTTGAATCTAAGCAGGATCATGCGTACTCATATTTGTGTCAAAAATAAAACTGCATATCCGAGGACGTGTGTTGTAAAATATGCTAGAAATCGTGTTGTTATTATCATTTGTAAAGTTTGTAAGTCGAAGATTATCGTTAAACGATAATCATCTTTTTATTGTCTAAAGCTTGTACAAAAATAATGGTTTGGTTTGTAATGTATAATATATGCAGTTTTCCTTTTTAAAAATGTCGCATATAGAGGTCAATACCTCGCAATGAAATCATACGTTATCTAACACGTTCTTATGGTTAAGGACGGGTTATGACATGTGGTATCAGAGCGTTGGTCTTAGCGAACCAGGTCTGCATTAGTGTGTCTAACCAAGAAGTCGTTAGGATACATTAGTAAAGTCTGGACTTTGACCGGGTCTGATTTTAAAAACCATTGCTTATCACTGTTGGTTAAAATTTATATGTAAATATTATATAAGTACTAATGGGTTAGTTGTTGTGTGATAGATGTCGAGCTCAAAAATTGTTATCACAATCAACGACTCCGAATCAGAATCTTCAGATGGCGTTCCAGTCATTAACCTGTCCGATGACGAAAATGATATCCTTGGGGAAGACTCACAAATTCCGGATGAACCAACTATAGAGAACCCGGAAAGTGAACCCGAGGAGGAAAGTGAACCCGAGGAGGAAAGTGAACCCGAGGAAGAAATACAGGAAATTACAAAAGACGAGTTCGAACTAGGAAAGAAACGAAAGGCTAATGAATTAGAAAATCCAAATCCCGAGTTTAATGAGAATGATGTGGCACCAATTCCACTCAACACTACCACCCCTATCCCCGCTATTCCTATTCGTTCTGTCCCGGCATCCAGTTCTTCAGTCCCACAGCCAAAATATAGGCAGACAGTTAGGATAAGCGTTAAGCAAATCTTTGTGTCTAAACGTCCTAGAAAATAGATCAAACGATGCGCTGCTGTGTCAAACCATGGAACCGAATAATGTTTTGTATAATATTAATAGTGTGGTTTGCTTAATGTTCGATGTAAGATAAGCATATGTAAAATATTGAAGTATGAAATGCAACAATTTTCCATGGTTAAGTATTATTTAGATTGTAGTAATTGATTCTGTACTAAGCTATTAAGTATGAACATTAACGGGTAGGTACTACCCAAGATATAATTATAAAACGCTAATAAGAAAGAAAAGTGCATCAACGACGTGCCTGTGGCAAGAGATTTTCCTGAAGTTTTTCCGGAAGAATTGCCGGGATTACCTCCATTTAGATCGGTAGAATTTCAAATAGATTTAGTACCAGGAGCTGCACCAGTGGCTCGTGCTCCATATAGACTTGCACCGTCCGAGTTAAAAGAACTTCAAAGTCAGTTAAAAGAATTACTGGACCGTGGATTCATACGACCGAGTACTTCACCGTGGGGAGCTCCAATTTTGTTTGTTAAGAAGAAAGATGGATCTTTTAGGATGTGTATAGATTATCGTGAATTAAATAAGTTAACTATCAAGAATCGGTATCCACTACCAAGAATTGATGACTTATTTGATCAACTCCAAGGATCATGTGTTTATTCGAAAATCGACTTAAGATCGGGCTATCATCAACTACGCGTCAAAGAAGAGGACATTCCGAAAACTGCTTTTCGGACACGTTATGGTCATTACGAATTTTTGGTTATGCCGTTTGGATTGACGAATGCGCCAGCTGTATTCATGGACCTCATGAATCGAGTTTGTAGTCCGTATTTAGATAAGTTTGTTATCGTTTTCATTGATGATATTCTTATCTATTCCAAGAGTGAGCAAGAGCATGAAGAGCATTTAAGGTTGATACTGGAGTTGTTGAGAAAAGAACAACTTTATGCTAAATTTTCTAAGTGTGCTTTCTGGTTGAAAGAAGTACAATTTCTTGGCCACGTTGTTAGTAGCAAAGGAATTCAGGTTGATCCAGCAAAAATTGAAGCCATTGAAAAATGGGAGACTCCTAAGACACCAATGCAGATACGCCAATTTTTGGGTTTAGCCGGTTATTATAGAAGGTTTATTCAAGATTTTTCTCGAATAGCTAAGCCGTTGACAGCATTAACGCAAAAAGGGAAGAAATACGAATGGACCTCGGAGCAGGAGAACGCATTTCAATTATTGAAGAAGAAGTTAACTACGGCGCCTATTTTATCGTTACCTGAAGGGAACGATGATTTTGAAATATATTGTGACGCTTCGCGACAAGGTTTTGGTTGTGTTCTTATGCAACGAAAGAAAGTAATTGCATTTGCATCCCGACAATTGAAGATTCACGAGCGGAATTATACGACGCATGATCTAGAACTGGGAGCAGTCGTGTTTGCATTGAAGATGTGGAGACATTACTTGTATGGGGTTAAATTCACTGTGTTTACTGATCATAAAAGCCTTCAACATATTTTCGATCAAAAACAGCTGAACATGAGGCAACGTAGGTGGGTTGAGTTAATAAATGACTATGATTGTGAAATTCGTTATCATCCCGGGAAAGCGAACGTGGTGGCCGACGCTCTAAGCAGAAAGGAACGAGAACCAATTCGAGTACGAGCGATGAACATAAAAATTCGCATGAATCTCAACTCACAAATCAAAGAAGTTCAACGAGAAGCACTTACTAAAGAAAATATAGGAAATGAAATAATGAAGAAGTATGAGAAGCAACTCGTTATGCGGGAAGATGGAATTCGATATTTTGCAAATCGTATTTGGGTACCGAAGTTGGGTGGATTAAGGAAGTTGATATTGAACGAGGCACATAAGACAAGATATTCGATACATCCTGGAGTTGGAAAGATGTACCAAGATCTTAAGACGCATTATTGGTGGCCTAATTTAAAAACAGACGTTGCAACATATGTTGGGGAGTGTTTAACTTGTTCCAAGGTTAAAGCAGAACACCAGAAGCCGTCAGGGTTACTTCAACAACCAGAAATTCCAGAATGGAAATGGGACGGTATTACCATGGATTTCATCACAAAGTTACCAAAGACTGCCTGGGGATACGACACCATTTGGGTGATTGTTGATCGTCTCACCAAGTCTGCACATTTCTTACCTATAAAGGAAACGGATAGAATGGAGAAACTATTACGATTGTATATAAAGGAAGTTGTTTCAAGGCATGGAATACCTATTTCCATTATATCCGATCGTGATAGTAGATTTACCTCAAAATTCTGGCAATCACTACAGGAGGCACTAGGAACTCGGTTGGATATGAGTACCGCATATCATCCACAAACCGATGGACAGAGTGAAAGAACGATTCAGACTCTCGAAGACATGCTCAGGGCATGTGTGATCGATTTTGGAAACGGATGGGATAAATATCTACCGTTAGCAGAATTCTCGTATAATAATAGTTATCATGCGAGCATTGGAGCTGCGCCATTCGAAGCATTGTACGGAAGGAAGTGTAGATCTCCTATCTGTTGGAATGAAGTAGGAGATCGACAATTAACTGGTCCCGAGATCATACATGAAACGACTGAGAAGATAGTGCAAATCAAGGAGAGATTGAAAACAGCCCGTAGTCGCCAAAAGAGCTACGCCGATGTTCGAAGGAAACCATTAGAGTTTCAGGTCGGGGACATGGTTATGCTAAAGGTGTCACCTTGGAAAGGTGTAATACGTTTCGGCAAAAGGGGTAAACTGAACCCAAGATACGTAGGCCCGTTTAAGATCATCGAACGCATTGGACCGGTAGCTTATCGACTCGAGTTACCACAACAACTCGCCGGAGTACATAATACCTTTCACGTCTCAAACCTTAAGAAGTGTCTTGCAAAGGAAGACCTCACCATTCCTCTTGAAGAAATTCATGTCGACGAGAAACTACAATTCGTCGAAGAACCAATCGAAATCATGGACCGTGAAGTTAAACAACTCAAACAGAGCAATATACCGATTGTTAAGGTTCGTTGGAATGCTAGAAGAGGTCCTGAGTTTACTTGGGAACGAGAGGATCAGATGAAGCAAAAGTATCCACACTTGTTTCTCGATGACGCAAAATAGGTACAATTTTAAAATTTCGGGACGAAATTTATTTAACGGGGAGGTAATGTAACGACCCGCATTTTTTCGATCATACTATACTTATAAGATTAATATTTACATAAATTAAACCTTGACAACATGATAAGCAATCCAAATTGTCGAGACTTATATTTCCGAAAAGAGTTTTACACAACGTTTGACCGTCTAGTTTGACCGATGATATCACGAACTATACAATATATGATAATTATACGTTTGTGTATATATATGTATATATACATATTTAACATGATTAATGAATGTTTTAATATCTCATTTTGTATTAATAACAACAAGTTATATGTGTATTTTGAAACTACTAACTTAAGTTTTCAAAACGATAACAATACGTAACGTTATTTGACTTAAATACTTAAGACTATAATGTTTATACATATATTGTATAAGTAATGTATTTAATCACTTTGAAGAACTTAAATACATAAAATCATATAAGTGTATTCACAAAAGATAGCTATATTTGAATCCTCATTCCATTTTTCACAAAATTTCTATACGTATACCTAGAGTATTTGTACTCGTATCATACCAAGCTTCTATACGTATTTACTATTGGTATATACACATCAAATCACCACCTAACCAGCCCTTATTCATGCCTTATGTATAAGGTAATTACTTTTGAATCATTGCAAGACTAATTACAAAAATACAAACTAGAATTTTGTCATGTTATCCTTAAAGATCACATTTTTAGGAGTATATATGTATCATCATTTTTGATTCATTTTTACTTCAATCTCTTAACTAAAAACACACACTCTTTCTTACTCTCTAAACTCCATAACAACCCAGCAAAATTCCATAAAGATCTAGCTTCAAAAACCATACTAAAACACCATAAGAAAACCATACAAAAACACTTCAAGAAAACCCTCCAAGAACACCAACTTACTTCCAATCTTTCATCCACTTCTATCACCCTTTTGATTCTAGCTTCTTACTCCTCTTTTACAGCAAACTTATCCAAGGAACTTGAGATAGAATCTATGTTCATAACCTTATTCAATTCATATATATATAGCTATCTTATTTTGTGGTACAAAAGTTTAACAACAAGAACATAGTTTGAATGTTTTCAAACTTGTTTGCAAACTAAATAGATCCTTCTAACTTAACTTTTAAAATACTTCAAGACATGTAACATAACTTATTTATATGTTAATTTAACAAGGTAAAACTTGGTTTTTCAAAGTATAAGTATTTTTAGAAAAATGGTCATTAAATGATTTTGTTGTAACAAAAATGTTTAACTTCATATGTTTCACTAATGTTTCACTTATGCCGTATGATTTTGAATATAAACCAAGGTATTTACAGTTCATAGTCTTAAAGAAGAACTCGATCCAAGAAGATGGCAATTTGAATCAACGAAAACGGATTTGTAACGAAGAAACTATGACCGAAACAAAATTGGTTATCCTAGATCATTTCAACTACGGGATCAATTGGAAAAAATGATATAAATCACATATTTCTAAGATAACATGATATTTTATATATATGTACTTATAATTCAATTTCATATGGTTCAGGATCACCCGTAAACAATACGAGAAGATTAATCATAAGATCCCGTGTTTGTACGCAACACGTCATTTGACAACACCGGTACTTTATGTACGCAACACGTCATTTGACAACACCGGTACCATGGGTCAAGATTAATCTCGACCAATACATATACGATGGGGTTTTATTTATTTCGTTGGGGGTTTTGTTTATTGCGGGTATATTAAACATCTAAAAATGAACCATTAAAAATTGAATTACTAACATCGGAATGCTAACTACGGACTAAGGAAATATTCAAAATATTAAAAGTATAACAAGTATATATATATATATAACGTTTGTTTTAAAATGAAAACATATTGATATATTATATATGGATAGGTTCGTGATATCAACCGGAAGACCGAGTCAAAATATATATATCATCAAGACAAGAGTGAGTATATAGTCCCACTTTTAAACTCTAAATATTTCGGGATGAGAATACATGTATTTTATGTTTTACGTTATGGACACAAGTAACTGAAAAATATATTCTACGTTGAGTTGTACCACTGGCATACTTCCCTGTAGCTTGGTAACTAATATTTACAGCGATAATGTAAACGCGAATCCTGTTGATAGATCTATCGGGCCTGACAACCCCAATCGGACTGGACGACCAGTATTCAACGGTTGCACAGTACTTCGTTTTGTGACTACACTTGGTACGGTGTAGTAAGATTTCATATTAAAGGGAATATGCGACGTGAAAATGTTAAGTATGGTTACCAAGTGCTCAACCACTTAGAATATTTTTATTGAAATGTTTATATACGAAATCTTGTGGTCTATATATATATATTGCTGCGCACTAAACCTATATCTCACCAACTTTATGTTGACGTTTTTAAACATGTTTATTCTCAGGTGATAATTAAAGCTTCCGCTGCATTATGTTGAATCTAAGCAGGATCATGCGTACTCATATTTGTGTCAAAAATAAAACTGCATATCCGAGGACGTGTGTTGTAAAATATGCTAGAAATCGTGTTGTTATTATCATTTGTAAAGTTTGTAAGTCGAAGATTATCGTTAAACGATAATCATCTTTTTATTGTCTAAAGCTTGTACAAAAATAATGGTTTGGTTTGTAATGTATAATATATGAAGTTTTCCTTTTTAAAAATGTCGCATATAGAGGTCAATACCTCGCAATGAAATCATACGTTATCTAACACGTTCTTATGGTTAAGGACGGGTTATGACAACCCCCGAAGTCCTTAAGTTGTAACAATGACCCGGGAACCTCTAAACCACCAGGTTTTTCTAAACCAATGTGGATAACGACGGCTCGTATTAGGGGAACATCATATATCCCTAGAAACTTGGCAAAACGAACCAAAACCGAAGAAGAAGAAACAAGCAAGTCGGAATAAGATAGTTGTATTCGTGTGGTGTAATATATGTAATATAGTGTGCTTATGCTTTATGATATATGTAAAAATTGCTTGTATTAATAAGTATTTTTTTTTTTTATGAATCTAACTCTTGTCTATTTTACAGTATAAAAACACAAAATGGATAGACAACCCAATATTTTAAGAGACCTACCCGGAGACATGATTGATGAAATCTTGTCTAAAGTCGGTCAGAATTCTTCGGCACAACTATTTAAGGCGAGATCAGTTTGTAAGACATTCGAAGAACGTTCCAAGAATGTCTTGGTTTATAAGAGACTTTCATTTGAAAGATCGGGGATATCACATTGGGAAACCCATAAGTTACGATGAGTTTACTTTGACGCATATATTGCAGGGAACCCAAATGCTATTTTACGCAACGGGTTAAGAAATTATTTTGACTCAATATATCCGAATATTGGACTTCGTGATTTAGAAAAAGCGGCTAACATGCAACATAAAGAAGCATGTTATGCTTACGGATTAGTAATGTTCGCTTCTCACCAAAGTGAGAACAAGAACATCGGGCTACAACTATTAAACAAAACGTTTCCACAAGTGACGGAGTCGGTAATTGGGGTAAGAAATGAGGTTTTTAGATTGTTACGGGACTGTTGGACATTACGTAACCCTCGTCCCTTTGATGACGTTACAACACGCTGTCTTATCAACGACCATAACGGTTATGTTGCACAAGACCAAGGATGGGAAGTAGTCCTAGTAAAACCAGAATGCATGACTTGTTTCTGGACGTATGAATTACGTGTCTTTATTGCCTTTGCTGAACGACTTGTGTACTAGCTAGAATTGTCTTCACAACTATCTTGTATCAAAGTTATTGTGTGCTATATTTCATGCTTTATGTAAAATAAGCGGTATTGTAAGTTTGTAAAATATTGTATAAAAGTTTGAACGCGAAATATTATTATAATCAGTTTTTCATATAGAATTGTAGTAGTTGAATTGTATATTAGCTACTAAGTATGAACTTAACGGGTAGGTACTACCCGAATTTAAACTTATAAAACGCTAATATGAAGAAAAAGCTTTTATAAATGAGTTCATATTATGCTACGAAATACTATTAACTACTCTTAATATTCTGTATGATTAACTTGTTCCATTTAACTATTTTAAAGGAAATGGCACCGACTACTCGACACACCGTGAATATGAATGAAGAGGAATTCCGTACTTTTCTAGCTTCAAACATAGCCGCAGTACAGGCTGCGCTACATACCAACAATAACCTTGGATCTAGCAGTACAGGAAATCGTGTAGGATGCACCTACAAAGAATTCACTGCCTGCAAACCTTTGGAATTTGATGGAACCGAAGGACCGATCGGATTGAAACGGTGGACCGAGAAGGTTGAATCGGTGTTTGCCATAAGTAAGTGTACTGAAGAGGACAAAGTGAAGTACGCTACGCATACCTTCACAGGTTCTGCGTTAACATGGTGGAATACCTATCTAGAGCAAGTGGGACAAGATGATGCGTACGCACTACCGTGGTCAGCATTCAAGCACTTGATGAACGAGAAGTACCGTCCCAGAACCGAGGTCAATAAGCTCAAGATAGAACTTAGAGGGTTACGAACCCAAGGATTTGATATTACCACGTACGAAAGACGATTCACAGAATTGTGCCTATTGTGTCCGGGAGCATTCGAAGATGAGGAAGAGAAGATCGACGCGTTTGTGAAAGGATTACCGGAAAGAATCCAAGAAGATATAAGTTCACACGAGCCCGCCTCCATACAACAGGCATGTAGAATGGCTCACAAACTAGTGAACCAGATTGAAGAAAGAATTAAAGAACAGACTGCTGAAGAGGCCAATGTGAAGCAAGTCAAAAGAAAGTGGGAGGAAAACGGTGATAAGAATCACCAATACAACAACAACAGCAATTACAACAATAATCGCAACAATTATCCCAACAATCGCAACATCAATCGCAACTACAACAAACGGCCCAACAACAACAACAACAACAACAACAACAGCAACTACAACAATCATCCCAACAACAATAATAACCGCAACAACAACAACAATCAGAAGCAGCTATGCCAAAGGTGTGAAAAGAATCACTCGGGGTTCAGCACCAAATTTTGCAACAAGTGTAAAAGAAATGGTCATAGCGCGGCGAAGTGTGAGGTCTACGGACCAGGGGTTAATAGAACGAAAGGAACAAATGGTGTCGGAACGAGTAATGGCGGAGCAAGTAGTGTCGGAGCAAGTTATGCCAATGTAGTTTGTTATAAATGTGGAAAACCAGGCCACATTATTAGAAATTGCCCGAACCAGGAGAACACGAATGGACAAGGCCGTGGAAGAGTTTTCAATATTAATGCGGTAGAGGCACAGGAAGACCCGGAGCTTGTTACGGGTACGTTTCTTATTGACAATAAATCTGCTTACGTTTTATTTGATTCGGGTGCGGATAGAAGCTATATGAGTAGAGATTTTTGTGCTAAATTAAGTTGTCCATTGACGCCTTTGGATAGTAAATTTTTACTCGAATTAGCAAATGGTAAATTAATTTCAGCAGATAATATATGTCGGAATCGAGAAATTAAACTGGTTAGCGAAACATTTAAGATTGATTTGATACCAGTAGAGTTAGGGAGTTTTGATGTGATAATCGGTATGGACTGGTTGAAAGAAGTGAAAGCGGAGATCGTTTGTTACAAAAATGCAATTCGCATTATACGAGAAAAAGGAAAACCCTTAATGGTGTACGGAGAAAAGGGCAACACGAAGCTACATCTTATTAGTAATTTGAAGGCACAAAAACTAATAAGAAAAGGTTGCTATGCTGTTCTAGCACACGTCAAGAAAGTACAAACTGAAGAAAAGAGCATCAATGATGTTCCCGTCGCAAAAGAATTTCCTGATGTATTTCCGAAAGAATTACCGGGATTACCCCCACATCGATCCGTTGAATTTCAAATAGATCTTGTACCAGGAGCTGCACCAATAGCTCGTGCTCCTTACAGACTCGCACCCAGCGAGATGAAAGAACTACAAAGCCAATTACAAGAACTTTTAGAGCGTGGTTTCATTCGACCAAGCACATCACCGTGGGGAGCTCCTGTTTTGTTTGTCAAGAAGAAAGATGGTACATTCAGGTTGTGTATCGACTACCGAGAGTTGAACAAACTTACCATCAAGAACCGCTACCCACTACCGAGAATCGATGACTTATTTGATCAACTACAAGGCTCGTCTGTTTATTCAAAGATTGACTTACGTTCCGGGTATCATCAAATGCGGGTGAAAGAAGATGATATTCCAAAGACTGCTTTCAGAACACGTTACGGTCATTACGAGTTTATGGTCATGCCGTTTGGTTTAACTAATGCACCAGCTGTGTTCATGGACCTTATGAACCGAGTGTGTGGACCATACCTTGACAAGTTTGTCATTGTTTTCATTGATGACATACTTATTTACTCAGAGAATGACCAAGAACACGGTGAACATTTGAGAAAGGTGTTAGAAGTATTGAGGAAGGAAGAATTGTACGCTAAGTTTTCAAAGTGTGCATTTTGGTTGGAAGAAGTTCAATTCCTCGGTCACATAGTGAACAAAGAAGGTATTAAGGTGGATCCGGCAAAGATAGAAACTGTTGAAAAGTGGGAAACCCCGAAAACTCCAAAACACATACGCCAGTTTTTAGGACTAGCTGGTTACTACAGAAGGTTCATCCAAGACTTTTCCAGAATAGCAAAACCCTTGACTGCATTAACGCATAAAGGGAAGAAATTTGAATGGAATGATGAACAAGAGAAAGCGTTTCAGTTATTGAAGAAAAAGCTAACTACGGCACCTATATTGTCATTGCCTGAAGGGAATGATGATTTTGTGATTTATTGTGATGCATCAAAGCAAGGTCTCGGTTGTGTATTAATGCAATGAACGAAGGTGATTGCTTATGCGTCTAGACAATTGAAGATTCACGAACAAAATTATACGACGCATGATTTGGAATTAGGCGCGGTTGTTTTGCATTAAAGACTTGGAGGCACTACTTATATGGGGTCAAAAGTATTATATATACTGACCACAAAAGTCTTCAACACATATTTAATCAGAAACAACTGAATATGAGGCAGCGTAGGTGGATTGAATTATTGAATGATTACGACTTTGAGATTCGTTACCACCCGGGGAAGGCAAATGTGGTAGCCGATGCCTTGAGCAGGAAGGACAGAGAACCCATTCGAGTAAAATCTATGAATATAATGATTCATAATAACCTTACTACTCAAATAAAGGAGGCGCAACAAGGAGTTTTAAAAGAGGGAAATTTAAAGGATGAAATACCCAAAGGATCGGAGAAGCATCTTAATATTTGGGAAGACGGAACCCGGTATAGGGCTGAAAGGATTTGGGTACCAAAATTTGGAGATATGAGAGAAATGGTACTTAGAGAAGCTCATAAAACCAGATACTCAATACATCCTGGAACGGGGAAGATGTACAAGGATCTCAAGAAACATTTTTGGTGGCCGGGTATGAAAGCCGATGTTGCTAAATACGTAGGAGAATGTTTGACGTGTTCTAAGGTCAAAGCTGAGCATCAGAAACCATCAGGTCTACTTCAACAACCCGAAATCCCGGAATGGAAATGGGAAAACATTACAATGGATTTCATCACTAAATTGCCAAGGACTGCAAGTGGTTTTGATACTATTTGGGTAATAGTTGATCGTCTCACCAAATCAGCACACTTCCTACCAATAAGAGAAGATGACAAGATGGAGAAGTTAGCACGACTGTATTTGAAGGAAGTCGTATCCAGACATGGAATACCAATCTCTATTATCTCTGATAGGGATGGCAGATTTATTTCAAGATTCTGGCAGACATTACAGCAAGCATTAGGAACTCGTCTAGACATGAGTACTGCCTATCATCCACAAACTGATGGGCAGAGCGAAAGGACGATACAAACGCTTGAAGACATGCTACGAGCATGTGTTATTGATTTCGGAAACAGTTGGGATCGACATCTACCGTTAGCAGAATTTTCCTACAACAACAGCTACCATTCAAGCATTGAGATGGCGCCGTTTGAAGCACTTTATGGTAGAAAGTGCAGGTCTCCGATTTGTTGGAGTGAAGTGGGGGATAGACAGATTACGGGTCCGGAGATTATACAAGAAACTACCGAGAAGATCATCCAAATTCAACAACGGTTGAAAACTGCCCAAAGTCGACAAAAGAGCTACGCTGACATTAAAAGAAAAGATATAGAATTTGAAATTGGAGAGATGGTCATGCTTAAAGTTGCACCTTGGAAAGGCGTTGTTCGATTTGGTAAACGAGGGAAATTAAATCCAAGGTATATTGGACCATTCAAGATTATTGATCGTGTCGGACCAGTAGCTTACCGACTAGAGTTACCTCAACAACTCGCGGCTGTACATAACACTTTCCACGTCTCGAATTTAAAGAAATGTTTTGCTAAAGAAGATCTCACTATTCCGTTAGATGAAATCCAAATCAACGAAAAACTTCAATTCATCGAAGAACCCGTCGAAATAATGGATTGTGAGGTTAAAAGACTTAAGCAAAACAAGATACCAATTGTTAAGGTTCGATGGAATGCTCGTAGAGGACCCGAGTTCACCTGGGAGCGTGAAGATCAGATGAAGAAGAAATACCCGCATCTATTTCCAGAAGATTCGTCAACACCTTCAACAGCTTAAAATTTCGGGACGAAATTTATTTAACGGGTAGGTACTGTAGTGACCCGAACTTTTCCATGTTTATATATATTAATTGAGATTGATATTTACATGATTAAATGTTTCCAACATGTTAAGCAATCAAACTTTTTAAGACTTGATTAATTGAAATATGTTTCATATAGACAATTGACCACCCAAGTTGATCGGTGATTCACGAACGTTAAAACTTGTAAAAACTATATGATGACATATATATGGATATATATATATAGTTAACATGATACTATGATAAGAAAACATATCATAAAGTATATTAACAATGAACTACATATGTAAAAACAAGACTACTAACTTAATGATTTTTAAACGAGACATATATGTAACGATTATCGTTGTAAAGACATTTAATGTATATATATCATATTAAGAGATATTCATACATGATAATATCATGATAATATAATAATTTAAAATCTCATTTGATATTATAAACATTGGGTTAACAACATTTAACAAGATCGTTAACCTAAAGGTTTCAAAACAACACTTACATGTAACGACTAACGATGACTTAACGACTCAGTTAAAATGTATATACATGTAGTGTTTTAATATGTATTTATACACTTTTGAAAGACTTCAATACACTTATCAAAATACTTCTACTTAACAAAAATGCTTACAATTACATCCTCGTTCAGTTTCATCAACAATTCTACTCGTATGCACCCGTATTCGTACTCGTACAATACACAGCTTTTAGATGTATGTACTATTGGTATATACACTCCAATGATCAGCTCTTAGCAGCCCATGTGAGTCACCTAACACATGTGGGAACCATCATTTGGCAACTAGCATGAAATATCTCATAAAATTACAAAAATATGAGTAATCATTCATGACTTATTTACATGAAAACAAAATTACATATCCTTTATATCTAATCCATACACCAACGACCAAAAACACCTACAAACACTTTCATTCTTCAATTTTCTTCATCTAATTGATCTCTCTCAAGTTCTATCTTCAAGTTCTAAGTGTTCTTCATAAATTCCAAAAGTTCTAGTTTCATAAAATCAAGAATACTTTCAAGCTTGCTAGCTCACTTCCAATCTTGTAAGGTGATCATCCAACCTCAAGAAATCTTTGTTTCTTACAGTAGGTTATCATTCTAATACAAGGTAATAATCATATTCAAACTTTGGTTCAATTTCTATAACTATAACAATCTTATTTCAAGTGATGATCTTACTTGAATTTGTTTTCGTGTCATGATTCTGCTTCAAGAACTTCGAGCCATCCAAGGATCCATTGAAGCTAGATCCATTTTTCTCTTTTCCAGTAGGTTTACCGAAGGAAATTAAGGTAGTAATGATGTTCATAACATCATTCGATTCATACATATAAAGCTATCTTATTCGAAGGTTTAAACTTGTAATCACTAGAACATAGTTTAGTTAATTCTAAACTTGTTCGCAAACAAAAGTTAATCCTTCTAACTTGACTTTTAAAATCAACTAAACACATGTTCTATATCTATATGATATGCTAACTTAATGATTTAAAACCTGGAAACACGAAAAACACCGTAAAACCGGATTTACGCCGTCGTAGTAACACCGCGGGCTGTTTTGGGTTAGTTAATTAAAAACTATGATAAACTTTGATTTAAAAGTTGTTATTCTGAGAAAATGATTTTTATTATGAACATGAAACTATATCCAAAAATTATGGTTAAACTCAAAGTGGAAGTATGTTTTCTAAAATGGTCATCTAGACGTCGTTCTTTCGACTGAAATGACTACCTTTACAAAAACGACTTGTAACTTATTTTTCCGACTATAAACCTATACTTTTTCTGTTTAGATTCATAAAATAGAGTTCAATATGAAACCATAGCAATTTGATTCACTCAAAACGGATTTAAAATGAAGAAGTTATGGGTAAAACAAGATTGGATAATTTTTCTCATTTTAGCTACGTGAAAATTGGTAACAAATCTATTCCAACCATAACTTAATCAACTTGTATTGTATATTATGTAATCTTGAGATACCATAGACACGTATACAATATTTCGACCTATCATGTCGACACATCTATATATATTTCGGAACAACCATAGACACTCTATATGTGAATGTTGGAGTTAGCTATACAGGGTTGAGGTTGATTCCAAAATATATATAGTTTGAGTTGTGATCAATACTGAGATACGTATACACTGGGTCGTGGATTGATTCAAGATAATATTTATCGATTTATTTCTGTACATCTAACTGTGGACAACTAGTTATAGGTTACTAACGAGGACAGCTGACTTAATAAACTTAAAACATCAAAATATATTAAAAGTGTTGTAAATATATTTTGAACATACTTTAATATATATGTATATATTGTTATAGGTTCGTGAATCAACAGTGGCCAAGTCTTACTTCCCGACGAAGTAAAAATCTGTGAAAGTGAGTTATAGTCCCACTTTTAAAATCTAATATTTTTGGGATGAGAATACATGCAGGTTTTATAAATGATTTACAAAATAGACACAAGTACGTGAAACTACATTCTATGGTTGAATTATCGAAATCGAATATGCCCCTTTTTATTAAGTCTGGTAATCTAAGAATTAGGGAACAGACACCCTAATTGACGCGAATCCTAAAGATAAATCTATTGGGCCTAACAAACCCCATCCAAAGTACCGGATGCTTTAGTACTTCGAAATTTATATCATATCCGAAGGGTGTCCCGGAATGATGGGGATATTCTTATATATGCATCTTGTTATTGTCGGTTACCAGGTGTTCACCATATGAATGATTTTTATCTCTATGTATGGGATGTGTATTGAAATATGAAATCTTGTGGTCTATTGTTACGATTTGATATATATAGGTTAAACCTATAACTCACCAACATTTTTGTTGACGTTTAAAGCATGTTTATTCTCAGGTGAATATTAAGAGCTTCCGCTGTTGCATACTAAAATAAGGACAAGATTTGGAGTCCATGTTTGTATGATATTGTGTAAAAACTGCATTCAAGAAACTGATTTCAATGTAACATATTTGTATTGTAAACCATTATGTAATGGTCGTGTGTAAACAGGATATTTTAGATTATCATTATTTGATAATCTACGTAAAGCTTTTTAAACCTTTATTTATGAAATAAAGGTTATGGTTTGTTTTAAAAATGAATGCAGTCTTTGAAAAACGTCTCATATAGAGGTCAAAACCTCGCAACGAAATCAATTAATATGGAACGTTTTTAATCAATAAGAACGGGACATTTCAGAGTACGGGTCGGAATGAGTTATAATTAGTGCCTTCTTTATAGGTTGACAAATGTTTATATTAATATGTGGATATTATTAATATATTATTGCGTTGTGTTTTGTTTAAGTTTGCGTTGCATATATCATCGAGCGAGGAGGTCGTTGTACTAACGAGTCGATACATCGTGTATGCGTAATACTGACTTGCAAACCTTATTACGGGTGCAAATCGTGTCTAGCAAGTGATGTACGAAGAGTGTTTAGCAAGATGGGGTGGTGTTGTGTGCATAACTTTTTACGTTCGTGATCTAATCGCTTTGCATTCCTTAGAATGGCGACGGGAAACGGGATCGAGACGAACGATTTGGAGTTTAACGCTAGAGTTGCGGCCGACGTTGCGGAGCAAATGAGTGTGTTTCGAGAAGAAATGGATATGAAGTATTCCGAATCTCGGAGTAGTGGTGAAAAGGAGCGTTGTCTTAAGAGCTTCATGAGGACTAGACCCCCAATGTATGATGGGAATCAGATCCTTTGATAAGCACAACTTGGATCTCGGACGTTGAAGGGTGTTTCCGTACTATTGAATGCCCTCCCGAGAAAAAGACGAGACTCGCTACTAGTTTGTTGCGGAGTAGGGCGAGGGATTGGTTGGATGGTAAGATTGATCTTGTCGGTGGTGAAACGTTTATGGCTTTATCGTGGGACGAATTTAAGGAGGAATTCTTCGAGGAGTTCCGGACTTCAGCCGATTTGTGGGAATTGCGTAATAAGTTATGAAATTTGCGACAAGGATCTATGGATTTGAATACTCTCAAGACGACCTTTATGGTGAAGGCTCGTTTTTTCCCGGAGTATTTGGGGAATGATCGTTTGTTGATGGGGGATTTTTATCGGACCTTGAATGATGACTTGAAGAGTAAAATTAGCCGGGGTCAAGCGAAATCGTTTGCGGAATTGTTCGACTTGGCTAGGGGTTTCGAGTCGTACTCGCGATCCAAGAAGGGTGAACCTTCAAGTGGGAGAAGGATTGTTTCGTATGGTGCTCCGAGTAAGAGGACTAAGGGTTCGAGTGTGAGCACGGGTGGCACATGGACGAGTATATCGGGTTATAGTGCAGCTAGATGTTACAATTGTGGCGTGAGGGGTCACAAGTAGTGGGAATGTTCGGTGCCAAAAGGTGAGGGCACGATATGTTTCAATTGCCAAGAAGAAGGACATCGTAAGTCAGAATGTCCCAAGTTAGCGGGGACGGGTGCGGCCAGGAGACATTAAGGTATGTTTCGTTTTAATAAATATGTCCTTTGATTATTTATTATGTACCGTTGAGTTTGAGTTGGTTAAATGCATTGTGTTGTGCATGTTATTGATGTGGGTGACGTTCCTAATGGAAGTACCCTATGGTGACATTTGATTGTCGGGCGAAGGGCGTAAGACTTGGTGCAACCAAGCATTCTTTAGTATTTGGGAAATGTTTCTACCAAGCCATGGAAATGGATTTTGGTGTCAGTTGTTAAGTGCGTGTTCGCTTTTGTGTCGAAGTGGATGAACCATGAGGTTCGACGGGTGGGATGAAACCCGAGAAATCGAGTGTTTTGGATCTCGATGTATGTTGGTAATGGGGTCTACATGACGCGACATTAGGTGCCTCTTTTATACCTACTAGCGTGGTGTTCGACTCCGATTGTGTTGCGGTTACATTGTACTTAGGGTACCGAAGTGAAACCCTTAGGTACATGAGTGACTAGGTGGAAGTTGACAAACTATAGCAATTGGATGGTTGTGAGTGTAAAGTTTGTGTAGTTTGTGGTACACTTTTCGTTCGAAGTGTTTGAGGATTGGTTGAAATCCTTCGTATGCTCAAGGTTGGAGCAAGATATGGTGATGGGTCGTGTGAACCCAAATTGTTGGTAAAGTCTACCTTTGGTAGCATTGTACGGTTGTACGAGTTGTGGATATGGAACGTAGTTCCAAGTGGGGGAGTTACACTCCCGCACGAGGAGACCTTAGGGTGAGAATTCGGATAATGCTTTTAGTAGATCCAAAATTTGTGTCGGGACCTAGATTTGGTCGATTTGTGGTAGAGTACAATTTTGGTTAAATTGTACTTATGATTTTGGATTTGAATTATCACCGAGGTGATAATGTGGTAAATCTCGTTGAGAGATAATGGACGTGTTTGGCGAGCAAGGTGAAATCCCTCGGTTAAGGGATGTGCATGTCGGGTTCTCTTTTGGGGAATTGTTGTTTTGTACCTATATTTGATATAGGTGGTTCTTGCTCGATTGTGTGAATGGTTAGTGGTATCCGTTAGGATTCACTATGGCGTAGCAGAGCGCGATGTTACGCTACTCGTTGTTCGAGGCCAAAAGGGCGTTGACTGGTGAAGCATGACCTTCGGGGTCTGCTGACTTCATCATAGGTGTAGTGTTATATTAGGGGTCCGCTGACTTCATCATGGGTGTAGTGTTATATTGGTGAAGCATGACCTTCGGGGTCCGCTGACTTCATCATGGGAGTGGTGTTATATCAGTGAAGCATGACTTTCGGGGTCCGTTGACTTCATCTGATGTTGTGATTGGGAAGTGGATCGCGTGTGTTTGCGGATTCACGATGACGTGTGTAGTTTCGGTCAC
Organism: Rutidosis leptorrhynchoides; assembly: GCF_046630445.1. Lineage (NCBI taxonomy): Eukaryota > Viridiplantae > Streptophyta > Magnoliopsida > Asterales > Asteraceae > Rutidosis > Rutidosis leptorrhynchoides. The sequence continues at coordinate 508,887,882 of NC_092336.1, forward strand.
CTTATTGTGGAAGTGAGTCACGTGTAGTTCGGATTCACAAGTGACGCATGTGGTTGCGGTCATTCTATTAGGATAGTGACTCTCGTGTAGTTCGGATTCACTAGAGCGCGTGTAGTTCGGCCAATCTGCGAGGAAGGTAGTGAGTCGCGTGTAGTTCGGATTCACTAAGGCGCGTGTAGTTTTCGGCCAGCCTTCGTGTTGTGTGATATATCGGTTGTTTTATACACCGGTGGTGGGGTCGTAAGGACCGTGTTGTGTGATATATCAGTTGTTTTATACACCGATGGTTGGGTCATGAGGACCATGTTGTGTGTTTAGTGATGCGATAGCCGTGTTTCGCTCACATGTTGTTACGGGTGTGACAATAGTCGATTTTGTACACCTTGGGATCTAGCGTTGCCATGATCGTTTTGAGCGGTATCGGTTTTAACCGTTTGATTATGAAGTTACGGTAGTTGTGTATAGGTCCTATTGCGCACTACAAGGGATGTTTAGTGATTGGTGTTATCCGTAAGGATTCGTTTGGTTCGGTCTTCATCGTTTTGGGTTATTGACCTTAGGTTGAGACTTGGTTGCTTTTAGCATTGTACTCGGTAAGGGTACGCTAAGGGATTGATATCTCGGTAAGAGATTGGTTAAGTTTTCCCGATGTGAGGGAATGTGTAAGGTTTTAGTGCTCGAAATTGTGATGTGATAAATCGAGGGTGACGATTTTAGTTGTTAGAGGTGATTCATTGGGGAAGAGTTGCCTAGGAATGTCTATTTGGGACTTATGTTTGAGGACTGTGGAATGGTCCGTTTGGTTAAGTGACGAGGATCACGAGGACGTGATCAATTCTAAGTGGGGGAGAATTGTAAGACCTCAATATTTATGGCACACAGAGCTTTAAATGATGTACGTATAGTGGATGAAGCATAGTGTAAAAGTTAAAAGGTCAGAATCTGCCCAGACATGGGTGCGCGCCGTTCACCATAAGGTGTGCGCGCCGCGCAAGTGGCCTGCGACAGAATTCAGCATTTTTCTATTTTAAGTTTAATGAGGGGCTTTTTGGTCTTTTCACTTGAGGCCGGATCTCAGGCCTTATCAGCTGGGTTAGATCCACTTTTGGATCATATTTCATATCCACAAACACTCTCAAGTATCTTAGAGAGAGAGAGGGAGATTTTTAGAGAGAGATTTGGGGTTTTGGTGAAGAAGGAGTTCGAATTGATCAAAAGCTCGGGTTTTAAAGTTGTTCACCTCATTCCTAGCTACGTTTTGGTTGTTGTGGTAAGTTCTAACTCTGAATTTCATTGTTTGATTTTGATATTCAAGTTAGGGTTTGAACTTAAATTGTTGAGAAACCAATTTTAACTCATGAAGTGAGTTTAGTGATGCTAGTAATCGGGTTTATTGTTATTGTTGGTGGATTTTGGGTTGGTGAACAAATTGGCCATGATTAGAACTTGTAATTGAGATTAATCACTAGGTTAGTGATTATGGAAGTATTTGAACCCATTTAGTGTGTTTGAAAGACTAATTTTGAATTGAGTCAAAATTAGGGTTTATGGGTGATTTTGAGAATTTTAAGTGTTTTACACTTATGATTGGGGTAATTTGGCATATTAGGACCATTGTCACTAGTGTTAGTGATTATTGGTTAGTTTGGGCGCGTTTTGTGTTTGTTAGTGCAATTGATCGAATTTGCACTAAGTGTCGAATTGAGTTGGTTGTAAATCCACTCTAAGTGTGTTGTTGTAATTGTGATAATGGAATAGGTACTTTCCATTGATGAGTTGCGGATTACTTGGAAGCATTCATCAAGGCGACAAGGTGAGTGTTAATATCCTATGTGCATATGTATGTGTAGGATGGGTGCGGGTCGGGTGAAGTGGTTCTCGGTTATAGAGCTCACTTCACATATAGGTGGATTTGATGGACTTGTGTATAGGTCCAATTGGCATGGTTGTGTGTTTTGGTTGACCACCTTTGGCGAGGTGCACATTTTGTGTGTATGTTATCACATGTGTTTGTGATGTGGATGATATAACCCCAATGGCGAAGGGTTTTGATGTTGAGAAGTGAGTCGCGTGTGGATTCGGATTCACGATGACGTGTGTAGTTCGGTCATCTTGTTGAGGTAGTAATCTCGCGTGGTTTCGGATTACTAAGGCTCGTGTAGTTCAGCCAACCTCGATGTTGTTGTGTTAGTGAAGATAGTAGTCTCGTGTGTATGCGGATTTACTAAGGCTCGTGTAGTTCGGCCAATCTTCATTGTGGTATTTGCTTTTCTGTATTGGGTTAAGGGGTTAACCTTGGACGTTTAAATATTGTTATATATATTAATGTATTGTTGTGTTGTAGCTAACCCTCCGGGTGTAGCTTATTGGCGTTGTTCACATCGTCGTTGGTGAACTTATTTTTTGTTGATGTTATTAGCTTGTTGCTTAGTGATCGTACGGTATGCTTAGCTAGCTTGCCTTTATGCTTGGATGCTCCGGTATGCGGTATTTGTTTAATTGTGTGGCGTGTCCATTTTATGCATATATATGTATGTAGTATATTTTCACTCACTAATTGTTAGCTTACCCTCTCGTTGTTTACCTTTTTATAGATTTGCATGGATGCGGTGGCTCGGGTAAGCGGGAACTAGTGGACTCGCGTAGTTGCTTTAGAAGGCTTGCTTTTGGATTGATTAGGATTGGGTAGCGTATCCCCAATCGCCATGCTCGGCTTTTATCTTGTGATTAAAATCATGTGGTCGGAACGTGTATTTTGTACTTAAAGGGGTAATTTGGGCATATGTGGGCCCGGTGTCGTAAAACTCTTTTTATTATGGAAATGTGATATTTTTATCTATTATAATATGTTGTGAAAACCGTTTAGTCTAAATGTGTCGGGAAGTCGAAAATCTTTTCGCGTGAAATGAAAAATCCGGACAGCGGGCTGCCAGGCCCTGTGCGCCGCGCACAGGTGGGGTTGCGCGCCGCGCACCCCATCTGGTCAGCCCTGTTTAAAATTTTTTTTATTTCGCGTTTATGGTTGGTTAACGGGTTGGGTTGTTACAATTTTCGCAGAAAATGTAATACAATAAATTCTTAAAAAATAAAAATTGTAGTTTGCCGCTTGCTATCAACAGTTTACGTACAATCTTTATGCGCATATGCATTATACTTTTTTCAACGGCTATTTTTATATCCGTTACGTAATTATTATTGCGTTTATAGCCGTTGGCGTAATTTGCTTTGAGTTTTCATTCTTTCATTATATATAGGATTTGATTCACTATCTCACCCCACACACTTGTTCTCATATTTGTTTCTTATTCTCATTACTCTTCATTATGTTCTTCCCTTATCAACTTACTATCTTCACAAGTAGTTTTCATTTGTGCTAAGCATTATGAAGGTATCAGAGATTGAGAAGAAAGATGACACCAAACAATTTCTCACTGAAAGACTAAAATGCCCAGAATCAAGAGCATCCAATGTAGAGACCCGTCCTAATCCATCCGGACGAAGTCCATATCGATTATAAACGATTCCCAACAATTGATTACATCGCGAGGTACTTGACCTCTATATGATACATTTTACAAACATTGTATTCATTTTTAAAAGACAAACTTTCATTTACATCGACAGTTGATAGACATGCATACCATTTCATAATATATCTAACTATAATTGACTTAATAATAATCTTGATGAACTCGAATGCAACGTCTTTTGAAATATGTCATGTATGACTCCAAGTAATGTCTCTAAAATAAGCAAATGCACTGTGGAAGATTTCTTTCGTACCTGAGAATAAACATGCTTTAAAGTGTCAACCAAAAAGGTTGGTGAGTTCATTAGTTTAACATAAATAATCATTCCCTAATTTTAATAGACCACAAGATTTCATATTTCCATTTCTCATAAACATACGTCCCATGCATAGAGACAAAAATATCATTCATATGGATTGAACACCTGGTAACCGACATTCACAATATGCATATAAGAATATCCCCATCATTCCGGGATCCTCCTTCGAACATGATATAAATTTCGAAGTACTAAAGCATCCGGTACTTTAGATGGGGCTTGTTGGGCCCGATAGATCTATCTTTAGAATTCGCGTCAATTAGGGTGTCTGTTCCCTAATTCTTAGATTACCAGACTTAATAAAAATGGGCATATTCGATTTCGATAATTCAACCATATAATGTAATTTCGATTACTTGTGCCTATTCCGTAAAACAGTTATAAAAGTTGTGCATGTATTCTCAGCCCAAAAATATAAAGGGTAAAAAGGTAAATGAAACTCACACATATAAATATTGTAAAACAGTTAATAAAGTATTTACATGTATTCTCAGCCCAAAAATGTATATAAAAAGGGAATAATGAAACTCACCTAATGTATTTTGTAGTAAAAATACATATGACTATATTGAACAATGCAGGGTTGGCCTCGGATTCACGAACCTATATCATATATATATATATATATATATATATATATATATATATATATATATATATATATATATATATATATATATATATATATATATATATATATATATATATATATATATATATATATATATATATATAAACACATATAATGGTAATCGAATAATTTATGTATTATAAATGTATTAATTGTTACTTTAATTATGTTTTTCATTAATAACCTAATTAGTTACATTTATTAATATTTATTATAAAAAGTATTAATATAGTTACATTATATGTAGTAAATATGATTTTATATAACTAATAGTTATTCGATAAAATAATATTGATAAAAGTAGATAAAAGGTGTTTCATAATAATAATAATAATAATAATAATAATAATAATAATAATAATAATAATAATAATAATAATAATAATAATAAAAATAATAATAATAGTTATGATAATAATAATGATAAAAATGATACTTTTAATAATAATGATAGAAAAATGATAATTTAAATAATACCTTGAATAATATTAATAATAATAATAATAATAACAATGATAACTTTACTGAAATGATAATTTTTAATATTTTTAGTAATAAAAATAATAATAACATACAATATTAGTAATAATAAAACTATAATGTCTATAATAACAATACTCTTACTAATAATGATGTTAATAATGATTTTACAAATAATAATACTTCTAATAATAATAATAGTGATATTATCTAATTGGATCATGACTTAATTATAGTTTTACTCATTTTCATATTTGTATTCATAATTTATATGTATATATAATTATAATCCTTACAATAACTCTTATCATAATACTAACAATAATAATACTAAATAATAATACTTATAACACCAATAATAACACAATTTATAATAATCTTAATAATAACAATAATAAAATTAATAGGAATAATAATAATAACAATAAACAATAATAAAAATTAATAATGAGAGTTATACCCTCCTAAACGTCATCGATCATAATCGTCATTCATCATCACCATCGTCCATGATCATCATGATCTTCATTATAGTCATCATCATACTCAATTCATAATCATAAAATAAAAAAATATTAATAATAGTTATGATAAAATAATAATAATAATAATAACAATAATCATAATAATAATAATGATAAAAGGTATACCATTATCATTATCATTTCCATGTTTTATTATCATCATTAACACATACACCACGGCATCATCTTCATCATCATGTCTCGGCATCATCATCATCATCTCTCGGCATCATCATCATCATCATCATCATATCTCAGCATAATCATCATCATCTCTCGGCATCATCATCATCATTATCATATCTCGGCATAATCATCATCATCTCTCGGCATCATCATCATCATCTCTCGACATCATCATCATCGACATAAAATCACGATTTCATGGTGACCCATTACTATTCATCACCTTCAACATTATCATCATTCATCATCCCGTATCATCATCTTCATCATCACCCATTCTATCATCATCTTGTACGTCATAGTAACATCATCATCATCCTTATCGTTTTCTATATTCCGATTCCTCATCATCTTTAATCAACATCGTGACTCATCACGGAGACCATCATCATATTTATCGTTATATTACTTCATCATCTTCAATATGCACTGTCGTCATCATCATAACAAGATCACTATACATCATCTTCCGCGTGCCTCACCTTCACGTTTGTTGCAGGTTAACGTAGACAACCAACAAAAAAAAATATGTATAACTACTGTAGTGGCTGCAGTTTGTACACGATCAACATTAACATGAAACAATTGGTTGTGTTTGGTAAGTGGTGGTGGGTTTAATGGGTTCACGAAAAAAAATCACGAAGGAAGAAGGAGAGTAAGGAAGAGAGAGAAGAGGTGTAAATTGGTTCTCGGAGATTGGATTGGTGGTTGTAGGTGGGAGAGGGTGATCGGTGGTGGTCCGGCGGGGTGGTGTTCTGGTGACGGCGAGGGTCTCTCTCCCTCTCTTACGATATACATATACATATATTACATATATATAGATATATAGAAGATATATATTATGTATTATATAATCTAATATTTAATATTAATATTAATATTAATAATAATAATAGTAATAAAAAACATAAAAGTGAATGATTGAAGTACTATACTGATTGTACAACACTTTTCTTCTGCCGACAAATGATCTAGGATAGGTATAACGTGTTCATTGCTAAACAGTTAACGTAAAAAAGTGTTCCTAAAAATCTCAAATTTTTAGATTAAATATATTTAATTATTTCACTCATTATCTGTTTGAAACCTGATCAAAAAGGTTCGAAAATTATTTATTTTCTGTTCCGATTTATATGTACGGAGTACTAATATTTAAACTTAAAAGGGTAAAAATACTTTTAACAAATCTAAAATCTTCGCAATCGATTTACAGTTCAACTTTTAATTCAATCCTTCATGAACATGTATTATATCTATGTTAAAACTAATAAAACGTCAACCGAGTGTTACAGACATTTACTAATTAAGCTCGAAATCATTTATTTTTAATATATTCTCTTTCTAGATATAAATATTTTTAAAAATAGCAAGTTTAATTACTAAAACAAATATATTATATATTTTTAAACAACAAAATTTAATAAAACGTTATATATTTACAAGTAATTTTTATATACATAATTATATATATATCTATATATTTATAAATATAGTTTCCATTACATCGCTTATTATTTTACATATTTATTTCCAACAATTAAATCATATAATATTTCAAATAATATTTCAAATTATCATAAATATATATATATATATATATATATATATATATATATATATATATATATATATACATTTAAATACATGTGTCTATTTATAAATAGTTGTTCGTGAATCTTCGGGAATGGTCGAAGGTCAAACGAATATATAAAATAGTTCAAAATTTTTGTGACTCAACATTACAGACTTTGCTTATCGTATCGAAATCATATAAAGATTAAGTTTAAATTTAGTCAGAAATTCCCGGGTCGTCACAGTACCTACCCGTTAAAGAAATTTCGTCCCGAAATTTGAATGAGGTCGTCATTGCTAATAATAAAAATGTTTTCATGACGAATATGAGTTGATAAATAGAGTTTTATCATCATTGAGTAATGTGGATAAAACAATTCAATTATTCGAAAAGTACGAATGAAGCTATCACAAAAGATTGAAATAGAAAATGTAAAGATTCGTCTTAATTTTTGGCAGGGTTAGGGTTGAATTCCGGAATTCAAGGGATTTAAAGAAAATCTTCGAAATCTAAAAGATTTGATTCTTCGGCGAATAAGGGAATTAAGATCTTTATAATTAAATACGGTGATCTGCCTCGATTATTACGTTTGATTTTTTTTCCATTATAAATTTACCTTTTTCGTTCCATTAGTTTTAACCACTTCTATACTCAATTCTCAAATTCAAAAGATTTAAGAAAATGCTTAACCCTGTTCTGATCCTTGTTCTTATTCTAACCATCGTAATGATCGTTCTTCTTTTCCAACTCCCACCTGAAGAATCTGTTTATTTCTATTATGCTCTAGGGATTATTGTATTTATAATTCTCCCGTGTCTTTATATTGCCATACGTACTAATATCCACAGTTTGTAATTTCAGTGTTGTCATTGGGCTTTATATTTTCTCTTATATTTTGGATCTCTTTACCTTGTTATTATCCTCTCGACCTCTAGTAAAGCGAGCAACGGTCCAGAATTCATAGATATGAATTTTGAAATGAACATAGTTAATGTTTTAAGATAGAAATGGTAATAGCACGATCTTGATTCTTCAAATTACCAGAATATCCGGGAAAGATAGAACTATCAATAAAATATGTTCTTGATATGTTTATATATCAGATAAAATGTAAGAGTCGTGTAACATGGCACATGATGACGTTATAATCTGTGAATCATCATGTCCCATTTAGAAACTCAGCATAACTTAATGTAATATAATCACGTTGATCAAGTGTCATTATATTATACGAAATCATGCATCAATTTTCAACACTACTTCAAAATCATCCATCATTCAAACTCAAATTTTAAAGAAATGTAGAAACTAAAGTAGTTTCCTTTATGATGTAATATAGATAGCAGGAAGAGATAAATAATTTCGGACAAGAATATTTATGAAAATATCCTCAGAAATATCGAAGATATTTATGATGATATTTTACAATTTCTACGTTCGATGGTTGATGGAGAAAGATTTTTCCGCAAGATTTTATCATGAGTACAGAGCAAGATATTCGTTGAAGGTTTCATCGGATCCAGAATTACTTGGATTCTTTGAACATATGGTATGTTACTTGTATTTGGCATTGGTCTCCTTCATGGTTTGCTCAATTTGTTTTTTTTTAGTACCAAATTTTCTATCGAGCGTTCCTAACACTCCCTTCTTTATCATCAAACTTTTGGCCATTTAGACCATCTACAATTTTTCTGTTTCCTCTGCATTTAATGCTATGATATCTGAATCATCGGTTAACAATCTGAGGTGATTTCAGGAGAATTGTGTTTTTAGATGATTAAACGCTGATGGTAATATGGTGGAATATAAAAGGTTCCCCGATAACAATAAAAGAGCACGCATATATATCAAGGTTATAATAAGGTTGTTTCAAATGAAAAGTCGAAGTTGACTTGCTGAAGCTGTGACAAAATTGACTAATTTTGAAAAGGAATTGCAAACTTTTTTTCAGTAATAACAATGCCAAAAAGAGTTAACACAGTTACGTGTTTAACGTTTACTCAGGTTCCGAGTGTTTTCAGGTGCATAACTATATGTGTCAATCTTTTCTTCCATAGATGAAGTGCGGTTGGTTCATCTTCTCAGTTGTTTTTTAATTGAGAGGTTTCAAGAATCATGAAAGATTTGAACGCAGATTGTAATCATCGAGATACCAATGAAGTTTAAGATGAATTCAAGTGGCAAACTTGAAGAATGTTTAGTTTCATATGTTATAATCAATATTTTAATTCATTTTTAATTGTCCAATGTTATTTGTCCACAGTCGGTAGTCCACAGTAACAGTCCAATAAATCATATATAGTTTAATATACAATATTCGAATTAATTAATACTTGTTGTGACCCGTATATGTCTCAGACTCGATCACAACTCAAATTATATATATTATTGTAGATTCAACCTCAACCCTGTACAGAGAACTCGATTATTACTGCCTATAGAGTGTCTATGGTTATTCCAAATAATATATATAAATGCGTCGATATGATATGTCAAAACCTTGTATACGTGCCCCGATATTTAAAGTGCGTAAAATAAATACAGAAATTAAATGACGATAAATAAAATGCGTAAAGTAAATAACAGAAATTAAATAACGATAAATAAAATTATGAGAATATAAATTGTGATAAATAAATTGCGATAAAATAAAATGTGATACAGAATTAACAGTTAGCTAGGAACAGTTAGCTAGGATCTTGTTAGCGTGATTTCTTAACAACATTTCATATTGTTAGTTAGTCTGTTTCTAATCAATTTTTATTGTATCCATTATTTCTTCATTATGCCACTTGTTGGATTCTGATAGGTCAAAATCCAAATATGAAATTGAATGATGTTGGTTTTTCTGCGGTGAACGGATATGTATATCTGTGGATGTAAATAGGATAGTAAATGACTGTTGAATCAGATTCGAAAAATATACAGTGTAACTTATTAATGTGAAATCTAAATATTCCTCGGGTATTACCTACCCGTTAAAATATTTTCATCATTAACAGTTTGTACGAAAGAATTTTTAATCACAATCTTCATGAAAATATATATACATATATATATTTTCTTCAGATGTAATTATGGATTTATTGAGTCAATATAATATTAGACTCATTTGATTTTCTGTTAGAACTAGAACGAATAATCCCTAAAACTTTAGAGATTACATAATCGTCATGAAGAACGAAGATAATTGATGTAGAACGATACGTAGAACAATGATTATACTCGAGGTACAGAATGGGATGTTGAGGCATGGATTGTTGATGGTACTGGTGCTGCTGGTGCTGAGGCTGGTGATGTTTCTGGTGTTGGTGATACTGCTAGTGTTTGCAAATTGTGTACCGTGCTCTCTAAAGTTAACACTCGAGTTCGGAGTTCTTTAACTTCTTCTACTAACCCTGGTTGTTTATCAGTGTGAGGTAGAGATCGGATATCTTCTCTAGTCCCATTAATGGTAGTCTCAAGAAGAAAAAATTCTTGCAAAAAGGGTATAAACGGTGTTGCGAACAGGTTCGCCGGTAAGCGGGTCAAGTACTCCAAGGTTAGGTGGTAAATTCGATTCATGATATGGAGTACCTTCTTCCCTTCTCCATAAGGTGAGTATGTCGCGAACCCACCCCCATTTTATCCAGTAATCACTGTAGTTGATTGGTTGGTGTGCTCCTGTCACGCTGTCTTCGGAGTCAGAGAAACATGGTCAATTCGTAGAGGCCATCTTACGCGATTACAGAAAAGATTTTTGGTATGAAGAGTTTAGTAACATCAATTGATAGTCGGATGTATTCTAAATGCATAATATGCATAGATATATATATAGTACCAGTATCCCTTAAATTACGGAGAAATTTACGAGGGATATCAGGCAAGGTCTACAGTAACAGATATGCTAAGATATGAATTGTTAGATACGCTAAGATATGAATTTTTTTTTGTCTATACACTATTCATGCAATCAATGCAGTAAAACGTGTCTAGACTAGGAATTATGAGCATGAAATTTCCTAAGGATGATAAGCAGATGATTTCCGACAAAAATGATAAGCAAAACTTTTGACATGCAGACACGGTCGAAGTCCAGACTCACTAATGCCTCCTAACGACTATCAGTTAGACACATTAATGCAAGACCTGGTTCGCTAAGACCACCGCTCTGATACCAACTGTAGAGACCCATCCTAATCCATCCGGACGAAGTCCATATCGATTATAAATGATTCCCAACAATTGATTACATCGCGAGGTACTTGACCTCTATATGATACATTTTACAAACATTGCATTCATTTTTAAAAGACAAACTTTCATTTACATCGACAGTTGACAGACATGCATACCATTTCATAATATATCTAACTATAATTGACTTAATAATAATCTTGATGAATTCGAATGCGTCTTTTGAAATATGTCATGTATGACTCCAAGTAATGTCTCTAAAATGAGTAAATGCACAGCGGAAGATATCTTTCGTACCTGAGAATAAACATGCTTTAAAGTGTCAACCAAAAAGGTTGGTGAGTTCATTAGTTTAGCATAAATAATCATTCCCTAATTTTAATAGACCACAAGATTTCATATTTCCATTTCTCATAAACATACGTCCCATGCATAGAGACAAAAATATCATTCATATGGATTGAACACCTGGTAACCGACATTCACAATATGCATATAAGAATATCCCCATCATTCCGGGATCCTCCTTCGGACATGATATAAATATCGAACAAGATGGGGCTTGTTGGGCCCGATAGATCTATCTTTAGAATTCGCGTCAATTAGGGTGTCTGTTCCCTAATTCTTAGATTACCAGACTTAATAAAAAGGGGCATATTCGATTTCAATAATTCAACCATATAATGTAATTTCGATTACTTGTGCCTATTCCGTAAAACAGTTATAAAAGTTGTGCATGTATTCTCAGCCCAAAAATATAAAGGGTAAAAAGGTAAATGAAACTCACATATAAATATTGTAAAACAGTTAATAAAGTATTTGCATGTATTCTCAGCCCAAAAATGTATATAAAAAGGGAATAATGAAACTCACCTAATGTATTTTATAGTAAAAATACATATGACTATATTGAACAATGCAGGGTTGGCCTCGGATTCACGAACCTATATCATTTATATATATATATATATATATATATATATATATATATATATATATATATATATATATATATATATATATATATATATATTAAAACCTATAATGGTAATCGAATAATTTATGTATTATAAGTGTATTAATTGTTACTTTAATTATGTTTTTCATTAATAACCTAATTAGTTACATTTATTGATATTTATTGTAAAAAGTATTAATATAGTTACATTATATGTAGTAAATATGATTTTATATAACTAATAGTTATTCGATAAAATAATATTGATAATTGATAATAGTAGATAAAAGGTGTTTCATAATAATAATAATAATAATAATAATAATAATAATAATAATAATAATAATAATAATAATAATAATAATAATAATAATAATAATAATAATAATAATAAAAATAATAATAATAATAATAGTTATGATAATAATAATGATAAAAATGATACTTTTAATAATAATGATAGAAAAATGATAATTTAAATAATACCTTGAATAATATTAATAATAATAATAATAATAACAATGATAACTTTACTGAAATGATAATTTTTAATATTTTTAGTAATAAAAATAATAATAACATACAATATTAGTAATAATAAAACTATAATGTCTATAATAACAATACTCTTACTAATAATGATGTTAATAATGATTTTACTAATAATAATACTTCTAATAATAATAATTGTGATAATATCTAATTTGGATCATGAATTAATTATAGTTTTACTCATTTTCATATTTGTATTCATAATTTATATGTATATATAATTATAATCCTTACAATAACTCTTATCATAATACTAACAATAATAATACTTATAACACCAATAATAACACAATTTATAATAATCTTAATAATAACAATAATAAAATTAATAGGAATAATAATAATAACAATAAACAATAATAAAAATTAATAATGAGAGTTATACCCTCCTAAACGTCATCGATCATAATCGTCATTCATCATCACCATCGTCCATGATCATCATGATCTTCATTATCGTCATCATCATACTCAATTCATAATCATAAAATAAAAAAAATATTAATAATAGTTATGATAAAATAATCATAATAATAATAATGATAAAAGGTATACCATTATCATTATCATTTCCATGTTTTATTATCATCATTAACACATACACCACGGCATTATCTTCATCATCATGTCTCGGCATCATCATCATCATCTCTCGGCATCATCATCATCATCATCATATCTCGGCATAATCATCATCATCTCTCGGCATCATCATCATCATCATCATCTCTCGGCATCATCATCATCATCTCTCGGCATCATCATCATCGACATAAAATCACAATTTCATGGTGACCCATTACTATTCATCACCTTCAACATTATCATCGTTCATCATCCCGTATCATCATCTTCATCATCACCCATTCTATCATCATCTTGTACGTCATAGTAACATTATCATCATCCTTATCGTTTTCTATATTCCGATTCCTCATCATCTTTAATCAACATCGTGACTCATCACGGAGACCATCATCATATTTATCATTATATTACTTCATCATCTTCAATATGCACTGTCGTCATCATCATAACAAGATCACTATACATCATCTTCCTCGTGCCTCACCTTCACGTTTGTTGTAGGTTCACGTAAACAACCAACAAAAAAAATATGTATAACTACTGTAGTGGCTGCAGTTTTTACACGATCAACATTAACATGAAACAATTGGTTGTGTTTGGTAAGTGGTGGTGGGTTTAATGGGTTCACAAAAAAAAATCACGAAGAATGAAGGAGAGTAAGGAAGAGAGAGAAGAGGTGTAAATTGGGTCTCGGTGATTGGATTAGTGGTTGTAGGTGGGAGAGGGTGATCGGTGGTGGTCCGGCGAGGTGGTGTTCTGGTGGCGGCGAGGGTCTCTCTCCCTCTCTTACGATATACAGATACATATATTACATATATATAGATATATAGAAGATATATATTATGTATTATATAATATAATATTTAATATTAATATTAATAATAATAATAATAATAATAATAATAATAATAATAATAATAATAATAATAATAATAATAATAATAATAATAAACATAAAAGTGAATGATTGAAGTACTATACTGAATGTACAACACTTTTCTTCTACCGACAAATGATCTAGGATAGGTATAACGTGTTCATTGCTAAACAGTTAACGTAAAAAAGTGTTCCTAAAAATCTCAAATTTTTAGATTAAATAAATTTAATTATTTCACTCATTACCTGTTTGAAACCTGATCAAAAAGGTTCGAAAATTATTTATTTTCTGTTCCGATTTATATGTACGGAGTACCAATATTTAAACTTAAAAGGGTAAAAATACTTTTAACAAATCTAAAATCTTCGCAATCGATTTATAGTTCAACTTTTAATTCAATCCTTCATGAACATGTCTTATATCTATGTTAAAACTAATAAAACGTCAACCGAGTGTTACAGACATTTACTAATTAAGCTCAAAATCATTTATTTTTAATATATTCTATTTCTAGATATAAATAGTTTTAAAAATAGCAAGTTTAATTACTAAAACAAATATATTATATATTTTTAAACAACAATATTTAATAAAACGTTATATATTTACAAGTAATTTTTATATACATAATTATATATATATCAATATATTTATAAATATAGTTTCCATTACATCGCTTATTATTTCACATATTTATTTCCAACAATTAAATCATATAATATTTCAAATAATATTTCAAATTATCATATATATATATATATATATATATATATATATATATATATATATATATATATATATATATATATATATATATATATATATATATATATATATATATATATATATATACATTTAAATACATGTGTCTATTTATAAATAGTTGTTCGTGAATCTTCGGGAATGGTCGAAGGTCAAACGAATATATAAAATAGTTCAAAATTTTTGTGACTCAACATTACAGACTTTGCTTATCGTATCGAAATCATATAAAGATTAAGTTTAAATTTAGTCGGAAATTCCCGGGTCGTCACATCCAAGTCCGCACTTAAGTCTTCTGCCACCAGCACAGAAACTGAGACACCAAGCAAACGGAAAGCGACATCTCCTCTCGTTGGATCTACTGAAAAAAGGATTACGCGATCCAGCTTAGTTACTCCTACCGAACCCAAAACTGGTAATCTTGTACACTTTCATTTTATCATTTTTGCATTGAGTAATACCTACAGTATACTTATGCTAACACTTCTTTTTGCTATTTGTTTTTAGCAGAAACAACCATCACTCCTCCACCATCAACGCAATTAAGTTCTCCTCCCACTTTTGATCTTTTCAAATACGAAGATTTGTGGCGCACTCCACCCAACTCGTTGAAATCTATAAAGGTGGATGGCCTTCAAGGCTACTTATGCGCATCTCCAGAAGCTGCATTGGATCAAAGACAGCACATGAAATTAGCCCTTCCTCATGAACTGCGCGCTGAGTTTAGCAAACTTTCTCATGCAGACGCTTTTAACTGTTTCGCTCAAAATTTCTTTATGACATTTGCATCTGCATTTGATGCGATGTCTCGTCCAGAAAAATTTCTTGATTTTATGAAGAAAGAACAATCCAAATGTGCAACCGCTCAATCCGAACTCCTCGCAAAAGATAAACAACTATCTTCCACGACTGCAGATCTTCAGACAGCAAAACAATCCGCAGAGGATTTGAAAAAAGCACTATCAGAAAAATCCATTGAAAAGGATAATCTCCAAGTGGCACATGATGCCATGAAAAGTAAACTTATTCAATCTCAAGCTGGCTTGAATGTGGCCTTATCCGCAAAAGCAACTACGGAAACTAACTTCGCAAAACTTCGCAAACATTTGCCTGAGCTTGGGCAAAAAATTATGGATTCTCGCCCTGTTTCTCAGCGTTTTGAAACATATGTCACCGCACTTCAGTAGCTTGAGCGAGTCAAGTTTTTGGGAGAGATTAGCAAGGTAACTGTATTGCTGGAGCCAATGCCGGAGTACATTGAAAAGCTCGTTTGTCCTCTTGAAGAAGCAGAGGAAATGGTCGCATTGGCCAGAGAAGGAATTCGCGAAATTCCTATTCCCAAACTGAACGCCATAAGTCAAAACAAAAATTCTCCTGTCGAAGACATCATCAAACTAGACTTAGAGAGTGAGGAATAGACTTTCGCATTTATCATGATTTTGTATCCGCACAGTAATTTCTGCGATTTCATAATAAAATTTTCATTTATCAATTGCAATTGTTATTATTTATATAGCGCTTAAGAGTATTATCCATAATTACTAGCATTGTCCTTTGTAATTTCATTACTTATTATTGTGCACATAATGAGCAATTACTTTATGCGAAACAACCTGTACGCGCGTGCAGTATGCACATTATGAATCTTCTAAGTCCGCCGAAACGATCCTTAGGCATAAATTTGTGTTTTTTGCGAAGCATCCAAGTATGGCTAAATCAAATACCTTGGGAAAATTTTTTCATGTTGTATTCTTTTCGCATACACTTTGAATTGTTTTAATTAACTAACAAGTGGTCTTTACCATCACCTGGTTTAGTTGAAATCTTATTATTGATATTTATGCTTGAAGCTTAAATTATGCACAAATATTATGCACCGTTATTACAGTTGAGAGAAATTTCAACTTTATTCGTTTCGCACAACATTGCAATCAAAATTCTTGCTTCACACAGCACTAAAAATTACATTGCAACTTTACAATAATTCCACACATTTATTTTCTTCACATGTAGTATATTTTCAACAAAGTAGCATGCCACACGTTAGGTATGTGACGCCCTTCAATATCTTGGAGCTTATAAGAGCCTGCCGCGTTGATTCCTATAATTTGATATGGTCCCTCCCAATTGGGTCCCAATTTTCCAAGTTTTTTAGCACAACTTGCTATATTATTACGCAAGACCCACTCGCCGACATCGAAGGCTAACGCACGCACCTTCTTGTTGTAATACTTGGTAATTTTTTGCTTATTGTTTGCCTCTCTTATTGCAGCTATAAGCCTGCGTTCTTCAATGAAATTTAAATTTTCACAAATGCCATCTTCATTCGCACTTTCATCAAAGTTAGCAATTCTATGCGTTGGGACAAAGACTTCCGCAGGAATCATTGCCTCTGAACCGTACACAAGGCTAAAAGGTGTTTCGCCTGTACTTTTCTTGAAAGTTGTGAGATGAGCCCATAATACATGTGATAGTTCATCAACCCATCCATTTCGCTTTTCATTCAAACGCTTTCGAATTCTGCTGACAATATCGTGGTTAGTCACTTCGCATAGCCCATTTACTTGCGGATGCGCAACTGATGTGAATTTTTGAATTATATTCAATTTCGCACACCAACTTAGAAAGGGTTCCTTCGCAATCTGTGCCCCATTATCACTTACAAGTTCGCGTGGGATGCCAAACCTGCAAATAATATATTTCCACATGAAATTTCGCACTTGCACTCCAGTTATTGTGCTCAAAGCTTTAGCTTCCACCCATTTAGTAAAATAATCAATTGCGACAATCAGAAATTTTACATTCCCCGCTCCTGGGAGAAATGGCCCCACAATATCAATGGCCCATTTGTAGAACGGCCATGGTGAATTTATTGGGATCATTTCGTGCCTTGGCTTTCTATTCTGCGGCGCATGTCTTTGGAAACTTTTACATCTTTTAACTATTTGCGCAACATCACGATACAGGGTAGGCCAAAAGTAACCCATTCGCATTATTTTCACCGCAATAGTTTTGTATCCTGAATGAAGAGCGCAAGACCCACTATGCACTTCTTTAACAATCATTGCAGCTTCTGTGGGTCTTACACACCGCATTAATGGTCCCAAATACGATTTGTGATATAATATATCATTTTCAATCACATACGTAGGAGATCTTACTCGCACTAATCGAGCTTCTTTCTTGTCTTCAGGTAGTCCATTATTGCATAAATAATGCATTATAGGATCCATCCAATTTGGTTGAACTTCTTCTATAGCCGCAACAATCAAACTACCATCAATGGATTTATTAGGAAGCTCTTCTACCCATAATTGCTTTTGGAAATGTGAAAAAGTCAATGCAGCAAGCTTACTTAACGCATCCGCCTTTTTATTTTGACTTCTTGATACTTGTGATAGTTCAAAAAACTCAAATTTTTCCGCGGCTTCCTGCAATAGCTTCAAATACTTTTGCATCGACAACTCATGAGCTTCAAATGAACTATTAAATTGATTTGCCACTAACTGCGAATCTACATATGCGCATAACTGTGAAATATTCATTTTACGCACCACGTTTAATCCCTCAAGCAGGGCTTCATATTCAGCCTCATTATTTGTTACATCAAAATTAAAACGCAGCGCGTACGTATGTTCTTCACCACTCGGGCTTGTTAATACCAATCCCGCACCTGCACCTTCAATACACGACGCACCATCTGTATATAATTCCCAAATTTCATGTTGAAGAGGTTTTAATTGCGTTCTCTCATTGATGACTTCAAGCTCACCCGTCATTTCTACAAGGTAATCTGCCAAAACTTGGTCCTTTACAGATGTGCGTGGCAAATATTTTATTTCAAATGCTCCTAACTCAATTGCCCATTTGGCAAGTCTTCCTGATACTGCGGGTGTACTCAAAACTTATTTAACTGGCAAATCAATTAAAACATGTATTGGATGACCTTGAAAGTATCTGCATAACCTTCTTGATGTCAAAACCAGCGCGTAAATAAATTTTTCAATAGGCGCGTAGTTTATTTCACTTCCCGCTAGCGCCTTGCTAACAGAGTAAACTGGCTTCTGAACTTTGTTTCACTCCCAACAAGCACTGAACCAAATGCTTCATTCGCAATCGAAATATAAATATATAAAATTTTGCCATCCACAGGCGCGATCAATGTAGGTAGCGCAGCAAGCAATTGCTTTATTTCTTGAAATGCTTTATCTGCCTCTTCTGTCCATACAAAATTCTTCTGCTTCAAACACCCTTTAAGTGTACGGAAAAAAGGCAATTGTCTTTTCGTGGCCTTGAACAAAAACCTAGTCAAAGCCGCTATCTTTCCTGTCAAACTTTGCACTTCCTTGACAGTTTTTGGCGTGGTCATGTTTTCAATTGCGGTTATTTTCTTAGGATTAGCCTGGATGCCTTGCTCTGTGACATAATATCCCAGGAATTTGCCTTCTCTTTCTCCGAAGCTACATTTAGACGGATTCAATTTCATATTAATCTTGCGCAAACTTTCAAATGTTTCTTCCATATCAAACAAAATTTGCTCGTGCGTTTTGCTTTTTATGACAAGATCATCAACGTAAGCTTCAAGGTTACGGCCTATTTGGCCTTCAAATGCCTTATCAATTAACCGCTGATAAGTTGCTCCCGCATTCTTGAGTCCAAAAGGCATTTTAATATAACAATAAATGCCCTTTTCGGTATGAAAAGTGGTTTTGTCCTCGTCTTCTTGCGCCATTGGAATTTGATGATACCCTTTTGCGGCATCCAAAAAACATTTATAAGGGTAAGCGTGCAAAGACTCCACTTTTAGATCTATTTCGGGCAGCGGATAATTGTCTTTTGGACAAGCTTTGTTTATATCTTTAAAGTCTATGCACATCCTCCACGAACCATCTGGCTTTTTTACCAGTACTGGGTTTGCAACACATGTTTGATATTTTACTTCACGCAAAATGCCTGCGTTAACTAACTTGGTAACTTCCGTACATAACCATTTCATGCGATCAGGAGCAATTCCTCTGCACTTTTGCACAATGGGCTTTATTGCAGGATTAGAATTTAATCTATGTTCTGCAACGTCACGCAAAACGCCAGTCATATCTTGCTCACTTCAAGCAAACACATCCATATACGCAACAAGCAATTGCACAATCTTCTTTCTTATTTCCTCATCCAACTCGGTGCCAATTTTTATTTTCTGATCGGGATATCTAGAATTTACAACAACCATGGTATCCTCTGCAATTTTTTGTGCAACAACTGTATCTTGTGTGCCTATAGCCGCACAGATTGACTGCATAGCCATAGAGTTTATTGTTGCCACACCCTTGCAAGTAGTGAATTTAACCATTCCGTTTATTGTAGATGGTACTATGCCAAACTTACATAACGCGGATCTTCCCAACAACATGTTATAACGCGAAGCAGAGTGTATCACATAAAAATCTAACTGTGCTTGTCTTGTCAATTTCGCATCTATTTCATCACGCAACTCGATTTTTAGCAATAATTACCCCATAGACCAGGCATATTCACCCACAAAACTAGACAGAGATATCGCGGTTGGCTTCAATTCTGCTTTAATACATTCTGGTAGTTAACGAAAGCACTGCTCGTATATCGAATCTATGCTGCTGCCAGTGTCGACATGTATTTTCATAATTGTTATTCCAGTATTCACAATCTTGCACGATATGACTAACGGTGTATCATACATATTGCGGTTTTGCTCAAATGGGAAAGTAATGGGCGCGAGTTGCCATTTTTCAAGCATTTCTGCTGCTTTTCACTTTTTAAACCCTTTCTTCGTATGTATTGTGCTTATTATTTTCGTATCTTGCACATTTTGAAGCTCTTTAGTTGAATTTTTGTTCAAAAAAGATTTGCGCGTTTTACGCACCTTCAAATTCATATTTGCCATATTCACAACATTTTTGGTAGCTAATAGCTTTTGTTGCTTCATCAATGTGCTTAGTTCACAACTTTTGTTAAAGAAAATACATTTTCCTGCAATATAACAAAGAAAAATAACACGATTAGAATTAAGAAATGAGTTTAATAGCTCGATTAAAACGAACGCAAGTTTCTCATTTCAATTCTATTCGTGTCCCACGGATGGTGCCAATTGATCAATCCTAGATTATCCTATGAAGGTTAATCAAGGATTGAGTGCAATGAGGGGGTATAACGGATGTCGATTAGGATTTTGGAACCTTATTGTCATATTTCGTTAAGTGCTAAACGATCAACAATCATGTCCCGGTCTTCGTAAATTACCGTTACCAACAAAGATCAAGTCTCAGGCAAACTCACGAGAGAGATCAATATGGCTTGAGTAATTCTTCCAGAATCAACAACCTAAAATGAGAGGCCAAGCTCCCTATTTATAGGTTTGAGATCTGCGCAGAAGTAAGATGTGCGCGCACTTAGGCATTCCGCACAAGTACTGCGAGAATCCTACGCACTCTTTAATATTCCGCGCAATCCTACCGCATTCGTTATCATTTACCGCAGTTTAGCTGTCTTGTATCTTTGCCTTTAAATAGCTTTTCGCACTAAAAATATACATATACATATGTATGTATATGATCACTATACATGAACAAACTTGTGCTGGCTGCACATAACATTTTATTGCAAATAAATTACAGTTTTGTCATAATTAAATCCTTAATTATTTTGGGGACTCAACAATATCCCCCTATTTGATGATAACAAAACCTATGACATTAAGAGAAAACACTAAAGCCAGCACTAAGGGACTTAATGAAAAATAGGCAGTAAGTTTGTCCTTTTTGGTTTGTTTTGGGATCTTTTGCTGAGTTATCTACATCTTATAAATTGATATGATTTTGAAGATAAACTCATTTCACTTTCATTACTGCAGAGTATGTATAGACATTTACAAAATAGTATAATGAAAAATGAAATAACAAAAGATACAATTATATCACTAGAAGGCTATCTGTTTTTATCTTTATCTTTTTCATCTTCAGACAGCTCTTCTTCTTTCACTTTGAGGGCTGCACAGGCTTCAGGAAACAAGTAAGGCACTTCAGCAGGGTCGAATACTGGAATATGAGGAGGTAGAATGATGGGATCTCTTCTGTGTGGGCCTTCACCAGTAGATTTCTTACCTTTAGGCTTTTGAGAAAGAACTTCTTCTACATTCACTACTGGTGCATTCCCATACTTTACTGCTTTATTGAAGAGCTCTTGAAGTTCAGGTTTCAGTGTATCTTTAATACTACTTTTACATTTGCCAATAAAGTACTGCAGTATTTCCATTCATTCACTGAACCCTAAGGTTCTTGGTTCAGTGTAGTCTATTCTTTCCTGAACATTACCTTCCCTGCTGACAGAGAAAGCCCTTTTTATGCCTTTATGCACCTTGATGATCTTGCTTGGATTTGATCTTCTGGTTAGCACATCACCATATTTTCTCCTATAGTAATGATCATATAATTCTATTGTTCGTTTAGTTTCTATAGGGGCTGCAGCAGGTGCTTTCTCAGCAGCTTCCAGTTCATCGAATGCCTTGTCTTGTTCTTTAACAATAGCTTTAGCTAACTTAAGGGACTCAGCCTCTTGTTTTCTGTCAGCAGCCAACTTATCTTCTTCTTCCTAAAGCCTCAGCCTCTCAACATATTCAGCATCAGCATCCTCCCTTCTTTGTCTGTCAAGTTGAACACTTAATAGATAATCATTGGCAGTGATGTTGAGGGATTTTGCTGTAGCAATCATCTGTCTGACTTCATCAGTAGTCATGGCATCACAGTATTGCTTTAGATCCATGTCCAGCTGCAAAGCCTCATAAAAGAGAGCTTTTTCAGCATCAGTATGTAGCCTTTGACCACTGTTGTATAGATAAACACCAACTTCAATGCCGAATTCCAAAGCATTGATATAGAATTGCTGATCAAGTGGATGATGCAGCAATCTGATGTGGCGTATCCTTTCAGGTATAGCTGCTGCTCATTGTTCAAGCAGTTCTGGAACAGTGATCTCCAGTCTGTAAGCCTCTCTTTCGTCTGGATTCATCTTTCTTATGTCTGGATCACCCTGTGCAGCTGGATCATCTTCCCAAGTAGTGTGTTTATCATGACGTTTTGAAGAAAATGGAGGATACATACGTGATTCTGCTATGCCAGAAGAACCCACTGAATAAAAGTTAATACATCCATCCAGTGTCCTGTCAAAGTAAGCAAGAGTCCGGGCAGGAATAGGTGATTGAATGAATGTTGAACTCCCTCTGCCCTAGACTGTGAAATCAGCAGCATCAACAGAATCAGTATCTTTGTTAGCACCCAGCTCATCCACCTTTGCTTGGTCTTCATCACTTGTTACACCCAGCCGCACACTTCTGGCTGGGTCTTCACTTACAGCACTCCTTGTTGTGTCTTCAGTACCAGCTAACTGATTAGTATCAGTTGGTACAACTGCCACAGTATCTTCATCATCTGCCTCAAATAAGGGTCCTTTCCTTAGGGGCTGGTTATCCCTAGGAGTAGATTTTACCCTTTGTTTATCGATAGGCATGTTCAGCTGATGGTTCTTGTGTTGATACTGTTCTTGTGGAGGCAGATAGGGAACAATTGCTAAGTGCTCCCCCTCAGTAGTAGACACATCTGTTTCTTCTGGTTTATCATCATCATCAGGGTTGATGATATCTGCTGGCTGTGATTGTGTAGCTGGTTGAGCAGTAGATGTAGATCTAGAGGATTGGATAGTTTCTAATATAGCATCAAGGCACTTCATGAATACATCAGCTCTAACTCCTCCTGCCTCAGTTGAAGCCAAGTAGTCTTGCATCTCTTCAGGTGTCATCTTCTTAATTCTGTCTGCTCGCTCAGCATAAACTTTGCTTTCTTTCTATCATATTTCACCATGAACTTAGCATTTCTTTTCAAAGCAGCCCTTTTGTTTTCATCAATGATGAGAAGTTCATCATGAATTTCACGCTTTTCAGGATTGAGGGATCGTACATGCTTAATTTTATGTCATTTAAGAGCAGCATATGCCTTAAATTTAGCGTTGAAAGCAGCATCTAGTTCCTGCTGTCTCTTCTAATGCCTCTCTAGTTTTCTTTTCATTTTTCGTCCAATAGTTTGAGAGATAGCAAAAGATTCAGCTATAGCCAGTTCAGACACATCACTGGGCTTACTGCCAGAATCAATATCATTCACAGATGTGGCAGACACACTGGGTTGAGATTCACCAGCTGCCTGGACACCTGCTTCAGTATGAGCGTTGCTAAGCTTAGTGCCAGAACCTTGACCAGTACCATCACCACCATCATCACCATCCCTCCTTTGCTGTTTTGGAGCATTTTCATGCTCATGCTCCCCCTCAGATTGTTTTCTCTTTTTAGACTTCTTTTTAGACTTCTTCTCCCCCCTTTTATCATCAGCAGGGGCAGAAGGATGAATAGGGGAGACCTATGCATCAAGGTCACTATCTGATTCAGGAACTGAATAAGTAAAGTTGTTCTAGTCAGCATCAGCAGGAGATAGATGGGCACCAGGATCTACACCATATTGTCTGAGACATAGGTTTGAAGTTCGGACTTCATTCCTTGCAACACCCATGGCCATTTGATCAACAGTGGCCCTAACATCAGCTTGTAGGGTAGTCATTCGTTGCATAGTCTCCACCATTTGAACATAAGCAGAGGCAGGAACCATTGTAGCCATTTGCTGTTCCTGCGAATCCAATCTCTCTTCTAAAACCCTATTCTCTTCATTAAGAAAGAGAATCATTCTATTAGCAGCATTAAGATCAGCTTGAAGATGGGATATGCTCAGTATATTCATTGTGAGAGATGATTTACCTTTTGAGATCCTCCTCTTCTTCATGGTGTTGGACAATGGCATCCACTGCAAGATCTGCAAAAGCACATACTTGTTTGAGTTGGGCTTCAATAGTGGAAGTGGTAACATCCCCAGCTCTGCGCATGGCTTCAGTCATTCGATCGACAAGAGTAGTGCGAATGGTTCTTTGTAGATCCGGTGTGATTCTGGCTACTGTACGATAAACAGCCAGAGTGCAAATAGCAGCCACCTCAGTAGGATCAAAACTACTGGTTGAGGGGCGATCATTAGCAGCGACAATAGGATTACCTCCGTGGGGTGGTGGAGGTGGAAGGTCAGAATCTGGCTCATCACCATGATCACCATCATTTTTACCTTCACCCATAGGTTTAGAACCACTGTTTAACGACCCGACTTTTTCTACTTTTAATTGTATTTATTTCTTTCACGAAACTGCGTATTTGTGCGTACTGTGATAGATTATTTTCTAGGATAATTATTTATGTTAATTACTTTCGTTAATGCCTTGCTACGTGTTTTTAAGTACTAGGTTACTTAACGTGATCCTTGATTTCATTTACGACCGTTAGTGTCACTTAAGGATTAAAACGAGCTACGAACTTGGTACACGATAAAAATTTTTCATGATTAGGATTTTATGGCTACATAAACTTGATTGTTATTTATTAATGAAAATTACTTGGTTTTACGATTCCTTAATTATGCTTAGTATTTACTAAGGCTTACTAGTCACCCTAATGGACTTTATCTTAGCGGACTTCCAAGGCCCACCCTACTTACTTGATGGGCTCACTTAATGGACTAGTTAATGGACTAATTTAGCCCATTAAGCATAAGACAAAACCCAATTAGTTAATTAGACAAGATTAAGCATGCTTGGTACCATATACTTACACTTTTTAGCCTTTTGTTCCATGCCACCTTACATGTACCACCACCACCATGTACCACCATCCAATAGCAAGTAATGGTCCCCCCACCCCACCTCACCAACCCGTCAGCCTACCCCAACACCACCACCATTTCATTTTTTTAACTCTCTCATTCTCATTTCAAAAACACACACACTTATTCTCTCAAATTTCTCTCTACTTTTCTCTCATCTTTCTTGAAGAAACTTGAAGGTTTTGATTCTTTTTCTCTTCTTTTTCGTCTCAAAACTGAAACATCATCATCATCATCATTGTTATTTTTGGATTTTGGTTTTTATAACTTCAATCCTCACGATATCTTGCCATCTTTGATCTCTTTTATGATAAAGAAGCAAGAATAAGGATGAAAGCTTTGTAGCTTTTGGTTCTACATGAACTTTTAACAAATTTTAAGATCAAATTACTTTATGATCTTCTTTATGTTCAAGTATTGGAACTTAAACTTCATTTCATGAAGATTCAAGTTCATAACTTTGATATCTTTTTGTATAAAGGATCCTTACTTAAACTTGTTTATTTTTGGCTTTAAATCTATCATTGATGTTTATAGATTTCGATTTGTTTGAGTTTCATGGTCAAAGATTACTTGTTAAACTTTGATCTCATAAATCTTGAAACCAAAGTCTAACTTTGAAAGTTCAAGAACAGGAAAGTATAAGCTTACTAGTTTATGACTTTCATGAAATGTCCCGTTCTTATTGATTAAAAACGTTCCATATTAATTGATTTCGTTGCGAGGTTTTGACCTCTATATGAGACGTTTTTCAAAGACTGCATTCATTTTTAGAACAAACCATAACCTTTATTTCATAGATAAAGGTTTTAAAAAGCTTTACGTAGATTATCAAATAATGATAATCTAAAATATCCTGTTTACACACGACCATTACATAATGGTTTACAATACAAATATGTTACAACAAAATAAGTTTCTTGAATGCAGTTTTTACACAATATCATACAAGCATGGACTCCAAATCTCGTCCTTATTTAAGTATGCGACAGCGGAAGCTCTTAATAATCACCTGAGAATAAACATGCTTAAAACGTCAACAAAAATGTTTGTGAGTTATAGGTTTAACCTATATATATCAAATCATAATAATAGACCACAAGATTTCATATTTCAATACACATCCCATACATAGAGATAAAAATCATTCATATGGTGAACACCTGATAACCGACATGAACAAGATGCATATATAAGAATATCCCCATCATTCCGGGACACCCTTCGGATATGATATAAATTTTGAAGTACTAAAGCATCCGGTACTTTGGATGGGGTTTATTAGGCCCAATAGATCTATCTTTAGGATTCGCGTCAATTAGGGTGTCTGTTCCCTAATTCTTAGATTACCAGACTTAATAAAAAGGGGCATATTCGATTTCGATAATTCAACCATAGAATGTAGTTTCACGTACTTGTGTCTATTTTGTAAATCATTTATAAAACCTTCATGTATTCTCATACCAAAAATATTAGATTTTAAAAGTGGGACTATAACTCACTTTCACAGATTTTTACTTCGTCGGGAAGTAAGACTTGGCCACTGGTTGATTCACGAACCTATAACAATATATACATATATATCAAAGTATGTTCAAAATATATTTACAACACTTTTAATATATTTTGATGTTTTAAGTTTATTAAGTCAGCTGTCCTCGTTAGTAACCTACAACTAGTTGTCCACAGTTAGATGTACAGAAATAAATTGATAAATATTATCTTGAATCAATCCACGACCCAGTGTATACGTATCTCAGTATTGATCACAACTCAAACTATATATATTTTGGAATCAACCTCAACCCTGTATAGCTAACTCCAACATTCACATATAGAGTGTCTATGGTTGTTCCGAAATATATATAGATGTGTCGACATGATAGGTCGAAACATTGTATACGTGTCTATGGTATCTCAAGATTACATAATATACAATACAAGTTGATTAAGTTATGGTTGGAATAGATTTGTTACCAATTTTCACGTAGCTAAAATGAGAAAAATTATCCAATCTTGTTTTACCCATAACTTCTTCATTTTAAATCCGTTTTGAGTGAATCAAATTGCTAGGGTTTCATATTGAACTCTATTTTATGAATCTAAACAGAAAAAGTATAGGTTTATAGTCGGAAAAATAAGTTACAAGTCGTTTTTGTAAAGGTAGTCATTTCAGTCGAAAGAACGACGTCTAGATGACCATTTTAGAAAACATACTTCCACTTTGAGTTTAACCATAATTTTTGGATATAGTTTCATGTTCATAATAAAAATCATTTTCTCAAAATAACAACTTTTAAATCAAAGTTTATCATAGTTTTTAATTAACTAACCCAAAACAGCCCGCGGTGTTACTACGACGGCGTAAATCCGGTTTTACGGTGTTTTTCGTGTTTCTAGGTTTTAAATCATTAAGTTTGCATATCATATAGATATAGAACATGTGTTTAGTTGATTTTAAAATTCAAGTTAGAAGGATTAACTTTTGTTTGCGAACAAGTTTAGAATTAACTAAACTATGTTCTAGTGATTACAAGTTTAAACCTTCGAATAAGATAGCTTTATATGTATGAATCGAATGATGTTATGAACATCATTACTACCTTAAGTTCCTTGGATAAACCTACTGGAAAATAGAAAAATGGATCTAGCTTCAACGGATCCTTGGATGGCTCGAAGTTCTTGAAGCAGAATCATGACACGAAAACAAGTTCAAGTAAGATCATCACTTGAAATAAGATTGTTATAGTTATAGAAATTGAACCAAAGTTTGAATATGATTATTACCTTGTATTAGAATGATAACCTAGTGTAAGAAACAAAGATTTCTTGAGGTTGGATGATCACCTTACAAGATTGGAAGTGAGCTAGCAAACTTGAAATTATTCTTGATTTTATGTAACTAGAACTTGTAAAATATATGAAGAACACTTAGAACTTGAAGATAGAACTTGAGAGAGATCAATTAGATGAAGAAAATTGAAGAATGAAAGTGTTTGTAGGTGTTTTTGGTCGTTGGTGTATGGATTAGATATAAAGGATATGTAATTTTGTTTTCATGTAAATAAGTCATGAATGATTACTCATATTTTTGTAATTTTATGAGATATTTCATGCTAGTTGCCAAATGATGGTTCCTACATGTGTTAGGTGACTCACATGGGCTGCTAAGAGCTGATCATTGGAGTGTATATACCAATAGTACATACATCTAAAAGCTGTGTATTGTACGAGTACGAATACGGGTGCATACGAGTAGAATTGTTGATGAAACTGAACGAGGATGTAATTGTAAGCATTTTTGTTAAGTAGAAGTATTTTGATAAGTGTCTTGAAGTCTTTCAAAAGTGTATGAATACATATTAAAACACTACATGTATATACATTTTAACTGAGTCGTTAAGTCATCGTTAGTCGTTACATGTAAATGTTGTTTTGAAACCTTTAGGTTAATGATCTTGTTGAATGTTGTTAACCCATTGTTTATTATAACAAATGAGATGTTAAATTGTTATATTATCATGATATTATGATATATAATATATCTCAGTATGATGTATATACAGTTAAATGTCGTTACAACGATAATCGTTACATATATGTCTCGTTTCGAAATCATTAAGTTAGTAGTCTTATTTTTACATATGTATTTCATTGTTAATACACTTAATAATATATTTAATTATCATTTAACATAATTAACCAAGTGTATCAATATCTTAATATGATTCATATGTGAAATGTCCCGTTCTTATTGATTAAAAACGTTCCATATTAATTGATTTCGTTGCGAGGTTTTGACCTCTATATGAGACGTTTTTCAAAGACTGCATTCATTTTTAAAACAAACCATAACCTTTATTTCATAAATAAAGGTTTAAAAAGCTTTACGTAGATTATCAAATAATGATAATCTAAAATATCCTGTTTACACACGACCATTACATAATGGTTTACAATACCAATATGTTACATCGAAATCAGTTTCTTGAATGCAGTTTTTACACAATATCATATAAACATGGACTCCAAATCTTGTCCTTATTTTAGTATGCAACAGCGGAAGCTCTTAATATTCACCTGAGAATAAACATGCTTTAAACGTCAACAAAAATGTTGGTGAGTTATAGGTTTAACCTATATACATCAAATCGTAACAATAGACCACAAGATTTCATATTTCAATACACATCCCATACATAGAGATAAAAATCATTCATATGGTGAACACCTGGTAACCGACAATAACAAGATGCATATATAAGAATATCCCCATCATTCCGGGACACCCTTCGGATATGATATAAATTTCGAAGTACTAAAGCATCCGGTACTTTGGATGGGGTTTGTTAGGCCCAATAGATCTATCTTTAGGATTCGCGTCAATTAGGGTGTCTGTTCCCTAATTCTTAGATTACCAGACTTAATAAAAAGGGGCATATTCGATTTCGATAATTCAACCATAGAATGTAGTTTCACGTACTTGTGTCTATTTTGTAAATCATTTATAAAACCTGCATGTATTCTCATCCCAAAAATATTAGATTTTAAAAGTGGGACTATAACTCACTTTCACAGATTTTTACTTCGTCGGGAAGTAAGACTTGGCCACTGTTGATTCACGAACCTATAACAATATATACATATATATTAAAGTATGTTCAAAATATATTTACAACACTTTTAATATATTTTGATGTTTTAAGTTTATTAAGTCAGCTGTCCTCGTTAGTAACCTATAACTAGTTGTCCACAGTTAGATGTACAGAAATAAATCGATAAATATTATCTTGAATCAATCCACGACCCAGTGTATACGTATCTCAGTATTGATCACAACTCAAACTATATATATTTTGGAATCAACCTCAACCCTGTATAGCTAACTCCAACATTCACATATAGAGTGTCTATGGTTGTTCCGAAATATATATAGATGTGTCGACATGATAGGTCGAAACATTGTATACGTGTCTATGGTATCTCAAGATTACATAATATACAATACAAGTTGATTAAGTTATGGTTGGAATAGATTTGTTACCAATTTTCACGTAGCTAAAATGAGAAAAATTATCCAATCTTGTTTTACCCATAACTTCTTCATTTTAAATCCGTTTTGAGTGAATCAAATTGCTATGGTTTCATATTGAACTTTATTTTATGAATCTAAACAGAAAAAGTATAGGTTTATAGTCGGGAAAATAAGTTACAAGTCGTTTTTGTAAAGGTAGTCATTTCAGTCGAAAGAACGACGTCTAGATGACCATTTTAGAAAACATACTTCCACTTTGAGTTTAACCATAATTTTTGGATATAGTTTCATGTTCATAATAAAAATCATTTTCTCAGAATAACAACTTTTAAATCAAAGTTTATCATAGTTTTTAATTAACTAACCCAAAACAGCCCGCGGTGTTACTACGACGGCGTAAATCCGGTTTTACGGTGTTTTTCGTGTTTCCAGGTTTTAAATCATTAAGTTAGCATATCATATAGATATAGAACATGTGTTTAGTTGATTTTAAAAGTCAAGTTAGAAGGATTAACTTTTATTTGCGAACAAGTTTAGAATTAACTAAACTATGTTCTAGTGATTACAAGTTTAAACCTTCGAATAAGATAGCTTTATATGTATGAATCGAATGATGTTATGAACATCATTACTACCTTAATTTCCTTGGATAAACCTACTGGAAAAGAGAAAAATGGATCTAGCTTCAATGGATCCTTGGATGCCTCGAAGTTCTTGAAGCAGAATCATGACACGAAAACAAGTTCAAGTAAGATCATCACTTGAAATAAGATTGTTATAGTTATAGAAATTGAACCAAAGTTTGAATATGATTATTACCTTGTATTAGAATGATAACCTACTGTAAGAAACAAAGATTTCTTGAGGTTGGATGATCACCTTACAAGATTGGAAGTGAGCTAGCAAACTTGAAAGTATTCTTGATTTTATGAAACTAGAACTTTTGGAATTTATGAAGAACACTTAGAACTTGAAGATAGAACTTGAGAGAGATCAATTAGATGAAGAAAATTGAAGAATTAAAGTGTTTGTAGGTGTTTTTGGTCGTTGGTGTATGGATTAGATATAAAGGATATGTAATTTTGTTTTCATGTAAATAAGTCATGAATGATTACTCATATTTTTGTAATTTTATGAGATATTTCATGCTAGTTGCCAAATGATGGTTCCCACATGTGTTAGGTGACTCACATAGGCTGCTAAGAGCTGATCATTGGAGTGTATATACCAATAGTACATACATCTAAAAGCTGTGTATTTTACGAGTACGAATACGGGTGCATACGAGTAGAATTGTTGATGAAACTGAACGAGGATGTAATTGTAAGCATTTTTGTTAAGTAGAAGTATTTTGATAAGTGTATTGAAGTCTTTCAAAATTGTATAAATACATATTAAAACACTACATGTATATACATTTTAACTGAGTCGTTAAGTCATCGTTAGTCGTTACATGTAAGTGTTGTTTTGAAACCTTTAGGTTAACGATCTTGTTAAATCTTGTTAACCCAATGTTTATAATATCAAATTAGATTTTAAATTATTATATTATCATGATATTATCATGATATTATAATGTATGAATATCTCTTAATATGATATATATACATTAAATGTCTTTACAACGATAATCGTTACATATATGTCTCGTTTAAAAATCATTAAGTTAGTAGTCTTGTTTTTACATATGTAGTTCATTGTTAATATACTTTATGATATGTTTTCTTTTCATAGTATCATGTTAACTATATATATATATCCAAATATATGTCATCATATAGTTTTTACAAGTTTTAACGTTCGTGAATCACCGATCAACTTGTGTGGTCAATTGTCTATATGAAACATATTTTAATTAATCAAGTCTTAACAAGTTTGATTGCTTAACATGTTGGAAACATTTAATCATGTAAATATCAATCTCAATTAATATATATAAACATGGAAAAGTTCGGGTCACTACAGTACCTACTCGTTAAATAAATTTCGTCCCGAAATTTTAAGCTGTTGAAGGTGTTGACGAATCTTCTGGAAATAGATGCGGGTATTTCTTCTTCATCTGATCTTCACGCTCCCAGGTGAACTCGGGTCCTCTACGAGCATTCCATCGAACCTTAACAATTGGTATCTTGTTTTGCTTAAGTCTTTTAACCTCACGATCCATTATTTCGACGGGTTCTTCGATGAATTGAAGTTTTTCGTTGATTTGGATTTCATCTAACGGAATAGTGAGATCTTCTTTAGCAAAACATTTCTTTAAATTCGAGACGTGGAAAGTGTTATGTACAGCCGCGAGTTGTTGAGGTAACTCTAGTCGGTAAGCTACTGGTCCGACACGATCAATAATCTTGAATGGTCCAATATACCTTGGATTTAATTTCCCTCGTTTACCAAATCGAACAACACCTTTCCAAGGTGCAACTTTAAGCATGACCATCTCTCCAATTTCAAATTCTATATCTTTTCTTTTAATGTCAGCGTAGCTCTTTTGTCGACTTTGGGCGGTTTTCAACCGTTGTTGAATTTGGATGATCTTCTCGGTAGTTTCTTGTATAATCTCCGGACCCGTAATCTGTCTATCCCCCACTTCACTCCAACAAATCGGAGACCTGCACTTTCTACCATAAAGTGCTTCAAACGGCGCCATCTCAATGCTTGAATGGTAGCTGTTGTTGTAGGAAAATTCTGCTAACGGTAGATGTCGATCCCAACTGTTTCCGAAATCAATAACACATGCTCGTAGCATGTCTTCAAGCGTTTGTATTGTCCTTTCGCTCTGCCCATCAGTTTGTGGATGATAGGCAGTACTCATGTCTAGACGAGTTCCTAATGCTTGCTGTAATGTCTGCCAGAATCTTGAAATAAATCTGCCATCCCTATCAGAGATAATAGAGATTGGTATTCCATGTCTGGAGACGACTTCCTTCAAATACAGTCATGCTAACTTCTCCATCTTGTCATCTTCTCTTATTGGTAGGAAGTGTGCTGATTTGGTGAGACGATCAACTATTACCCAAATAGTATCAAAACCACTTGCAGTCCTTGGCAATTTAGTGATGAAATCCATGGTAATGTTTTCCCATTTCCATTCCGGGATTTCGGGTTGTTGAAGTAGACCTGATGGTTTCTGATGCTCAGCTTTGACCTTAGAACACGTCAAACATTCTCCTACGTATTTAGCAACATCGGCTTTCATACCCGGCCACCAAAAATGTTTCTTGAGATCCTTGTACATCTTCCCCGTTCCAGGATGTATTGAGTATCTGGTTTTATGAGCTTCTCTAAGTACCATTTCTCTCATATCTCCAAATTTTGGTACCCAAATCCTTTCAGCCCTATACCGGGTTCCGTCTTCCCGAATATTAAGATGCTTCTCCGATCCTTTGGGTATTTCAACCTTTAAATTTCCCTCTTTTAAAACTCCTTGTTGCGCCTCCTTTATTTGAGTAGTAATGTTATTATGAATCATTATATTCATAGATTTTACTCGAATGGGTTCTCTGTCCTTCCTGCTCAAGGCATCGGCTACCACATTTGCCTTCCCCGGGTGGTAACGAATCTCAAAGTCGTAATCATTCAATAATTCAATCCACCTACGCTGCCTCATATTCAGTTGTTTCTGATTAAATATGTGTTGAAGACTTTTGTGGTCGGTATATATAATACTTTTGACCCCATATAAGTAGTGCCTCCAAGTCTTTAATGCAAAAACAACCGCGCCTAATTCCAAATCATGCGTCGTATAATTTTGTTCGTGAATCTTCAATTGTCTAGACGCATAAGCAATCACCTTTGTTCGTTGCATTAATACACAACCGAGACCTTGCTTTGATGCATCACAATAAATCACAAAATCATCATTCCCTTCAGGCAATGACAATATAGGTGCCGTAGTTAGCTTTTTCTTCAATAACTGAAACGCTTTCTCTTGTTCATCATTCCATTCCAATTTCTTCCCTTTATGCGTTAATGCAGTCAAGGGTTTTGCTATTCTGGAAAAGTCTTGGATGAACCTTCTGTAGTAACTAGCTAGTCCTAAAACCTGGCGTATGTGTTTCGGAGTTTTCGGGGTTTCCCACTTTTCAACAGTTTCTATCTTTGTCGGATCCACCTTAATACCTTCTTTGTTCACTATGTGACCGAGGAATTGAACTTCTTCCAACCAAAATGCACACTTTGAAAACTTAGCGTACAATTCTTCCTTCCTCAATACTTCTAACACCTTTTCTCAAATGTTCACCGTGTTCTTGGTCATTCTTTGAGTAAATAAGTATGTCATCAATGAAAACAATGACAAACTTGTCAAGGTATGGTCCACACACTCGGTTCATAAGGTCCATGAACACAGCTGGTGCATTAGTTAAACCAAACGGCATGACCATAAACTCGTAATGACCGTAACGTGTTCTAAAAGCAGTCTTTGGAATATCATCTTCTTTCACCCGCATTTGATGATACCCGGAACGTAAGTCAATCTTTGAATAAACAGACGAGCCTTGTAGTTGATCAAATAAGTCGTCGATTCTCGGTAGTGGGTAGCGGTTCTTGATGGTAAGTTTGTTCAACTCTCGGTAGTCGATACACAACCTGAATGTACCATCTTTCTTCTTGACAAACAAAACAGGAGCTCCCCACGGTGATGTGCTTGGTCGAATGAAACCACGCTCTAAAAGTTCTTGTAATTGGCTTTGCAGTTCTTTCATCTCGCTGGGTGCGAGTCTGTAAGGAGCACGAGCTATTGGTGCAGCTCCTGGTACAAGATCTATTTGAAATTCAACGGATCGATGTGGGGGTAATCCCGGTAATTCTTTCGGAAATACATCGGGAAATTCTTTTGCAATGGGAACATCATTGATGCTCTTTTCTTCAGTTTGTACTTTCTCGACGTGTGCTAGAACAGCATAGCAACCTTTTCTTATTAGTTTTTGTGCCTTCAAATTACTAATAAGATGTAGCTTCGTGTTGCCCTTTTCTCCGTACACCATTAAGGGTTTTCCTTTTTCTCGTATAATGCGAATTGCATTTTTGTAACAAACGATCTCCGCTTTCACTTCTTTCAACCAGTCCATACCGATTATCACATCAAAACTCCCTAACTCTACTGGTATCAAATCAATCTTAAATGTTTCGCTAACCAGTTTAATTTCTCGATTCCGACATATATTATCTGCTGAAATTAATTTACCATTTGCTAATTCGAGTAAAAATTTACTATCCAAAGGCGTCAATGGGCAACTTAATTTAGCACAAAAATCTCTACTCATATAGCTTCTATCCGCACCCGAATCAAATAAAACGTAAGCAGATTTATTGTCAATAAGAAACGTACCCGTAACAAGCTCCGGGTCTTCCTGTGCCTCTACCGCATTAATATTGAAAACTCCTCCACGGCCTTGTCCATTCGTGTTCTCCTGGTTCGGGCAATTTCTAATAATGTGGCCTGGTTTTCCACATTTATAACAAACTACATTGGCATAACTTGCTCCGACACTACTTGCTCCACCATTACTCGTTCCGACACCATTTGTTCCTTTCGTTCTATTAACCCCTGGTCCGTAGACCTCACACTTCGCCGCGCTATGACCATTTCTTTTACACTTGTTGCAAAATTTGGTGCAGAACCCCGAGTGATTCTTTTCACACCTTTGGCATAGCTGCTTCTGATTGTTGTTGTTGTTGCGGTTATTATTGTTGTTGGGATGATTGTTGTAGTTGCTGTTATTGTTGTTGTTGTTGTTGTTGGGCCGTTTGTTGTAGTTACGATTGATGTTGCGATTGTTGGGATAATTGTTGCGATTATTGTTGTAATTGCTGTTGTTGTTGTATTGGTGATTCTTATCACCGTTTTCCTCCCACTTTCTTTTCACTTGCTTCACATTGGCCTCTTCAGCAGTCTGTTCTTTAATTCTTTCTTCAATCTGGTTCACTAGTTTGTGAGCCATTCTACATGCCTGTTGTATGGAGGCGGGCTCGTG
Organism: Rutidosis leptorrhynchoides; assembly: GCF_046630445.1. Taxonomy (NCBI): domain Eukaryota; kingdom Viridiplantae; phylum Streptophyta; class Magnoliopsida; order Asterales; family Asteraceae; genus Rutidosis; species Rutidosis leptorrhynchoides. Next base: position 508,924,820 of record NC_092336.1, read on the forward strand.
TGAACTTATATCTTCTTGGATTCTTTCCGGTAATCCTTTCACAAACGCGTCGATCTTCTCTTCCTCATCTTCGAATGCTCCCGGACACAATAGGCACAATTCTGTGAATCGTCTTTCGTACGTGGTAATATCAAATCCTTGGGTTCGTAACCCTCTAAGTTCTGTCTTGAGCTTATTGACCTCGGTTCTGGGACGGTACTTCTCGTTCATCAAGTGCTTGAATGCTGACCACGGTAGTGCGTACGCATCATCTTATCCCACTTGCTCTAGATAGGTATTCCACCATGTTAACGCAGAACCTGTGAAGGTATGCGTAGCGTACTTCACTTTGTCCTCTTCAGTACACTTACTTATGGCAAACACCGATTCAACCTTCTCGGTCCACCGTTTCAATCCGATCGGTCCTTCGGTTCCATCAAATTCCAAAGGTTTGCAGGCAGTGAATTCTTTGTAGGTGCATCCTACACGATTTCCTGTACTGCTAGATCCAAGGTTATTGTTGGTATGTAGCGCAGCCTGTACTGCGGCTATGTTTGAAGCTAGAAAAGTACGGAATTCCTCTTCATTCATATTCACGGTGTGTCGAGTAGTCGGTGCCATTTCCTTCAAAATAGTTAAATGGAACAAGTTAATCATCAAGAATATTAAGAGTAGTTAATAGTATTTCGTAGCATAATATGAACTCATTTATAAAAGCTTTTTCTTCATATTAGCGTTTTATAAGTTTAAATTCGGGTAGTACCTACCCGTTAAGTTCATACTTAGTAGCTAATATACAATTCAACTACTACAATTCTATATGAAAAACTGATTATAATAATATTTCGCGTTCAAACTTTTATACAATATTTTACAAACTTACAATACCGCTTATTTTACATAAAGCATGAAATATAGCACACAATAACTTTGATACAAGATAGTTGTGAAGACAATTCTAGCTAGTACACAAGTCGTTCAGCAAAGGCAATAAAGACACGTAATTCATACGTCCAGAAACAAGTCATGCATTCTGGTTTTACTAGGACTACTTCCCATCCTTGGTCTTGTGCAACATAACCGTTATGGCCGTTGATAAGACAGCGTGTTGTAACGTCATCAAAGGGACGAGGGTTACGTAATGTCCAACAGTCCCGTAATAATCTAAAAACCTCATTTCTTACCCCAATTACCGACTCCGTCACTTGTGGAAACGTTTTGTTTAATAGTTGTAGCCCGATGTTCTTGTTCTCACTTTGGTGAGAAGCGAACATTACTAATCCATAAGCATAACATGCTTCTTTATGTTGCATGTTAGCCGCTTTTTCTAAATCACGAAGTCCAATATTCGGATATATTGAGTCAAAATAATTTCTTAACCCGTTGCGTAAAATAGCATTTGGGTTCCCCGCAATATATGCGTCAAAGTAAACACATCGTAACTTATGGGTTTCCCAATGTGATATCCCCCATCTTTCAAACGAAAGTCTCTTATAAACCAAGACATTCTTGGAACGTTCTTCGAATGTCTTACAAACTGATCTCGCCTTAAATAGTTGTGCCGAAGAATTCTGGCCGACTCTAGACAAGATTTCATCAATCATGTCTCCGGGTAGGTCTCTTAAAATATTGGGTTGTCTATCCATTTTGTGTTTTTAAACTGTAAAATAGACAAGAGTTAGATTCATAAAAAAATACTTATTAATACAAGCAATTTTTACATATATCATAAAGCATAAGAACACTATATTACATATATTACACCACACGAATACAACTATCTTATTCCGACTCGCTCGTTTCTTCTTCTTCGGTTTTGGTTCGTTTTGCCAAGTTTCTAGGGATATATGATGTTCCCCTAATACGAGCCGTCGTTGTCCACATTGGTTTAAAAAAACCTGGTGGTTTAGAGGTTCCCGGGTCATTGTTACAACTTAAGGACTTCGGGGGTTGACGATACATATAAAGTTCATCGGGGTTGGAATTAGATTTCTCTATTTTTATGCCCTTTCCTTTATTATTTTCTTTTGCCTTTTTAAATTCAGTTGGGGTAATTTCTATAACATCATCGGAATTCTCGTCGGAATCCGATTCATCGGAGAATTGGTAATCCTCCCAATATTTTGCTTCCTTGGCGGAAACACCATTGACCATAATTAACTTTGGTCGGTTGGTTGAGGATTTTCTTTTACTTAACCGTTTTATTATTTCCCCCACCGGTTCTATTTCTTCATCCGGTTCCGATTCTTCTTCCGGTTCCGATTCTTCTTCCGGTTCCGACTCTTCTTCCGGTTCCTCTTCGGGAACTTGTGAATCAGTCCACAAATCATTCCAATTTACATTTAACTCTTCATTATTATTAGGTGAGTCAATGGGACTTGTTCTAGAGGTAGACATCTATCACATAATATCAAACACGTTAAGAGATTAATATATCACATAATATTCATATGTTAAAAATATATAGTTTCCAACAAAAATGTTAAGCAATCATTTTTAAAGAAAACACGGTCGAAGTCCAGACTCACTAATGCATCCTAACAAACTCGATAAGACACACTAATGCAAATTTTCTGGTTCTCTAAGACCAACGCTCGGATACCAACTGAAATGTCCCGTTCTTATTGATTAAAAACGTTCCATATTAATTGATTTCATTGCGAGGTTTTGACCTCTATATGAGACGTTTTTCAAAGACTGCATTCATTTTTAAAACAAACCATAACCTTTATTTCATAAATAAAGGTTTAAAAAACTTTACGTAGATTATCAAATAATGATAATCTAAAATATCATGTTTACACACGACCATTACATAATGGTTTACAATACCAATATGTTACATCGAAATTAGTTTCTTGAATGCAGTTTTTACACAATATCATATAAACATGGACTCCAAATCTTGTCCTTATTTTAGTATGCAACAGCGGAAGCTCTTAATATTCACCTGAGAATAAACATGCTTTAAACGTCAACAAAAATGTTGGTGAGTTATAGGTTTAACCTATATACATCAAATCGTAACAATAGACCACAAGATTTCATATTTCAATACACATCCCATACATAGAGATAAAAATCATTCATATGGTGAACACCTGGTAACCGACAATAACAAGATGCATATATAAGAATATCCCCATCATTCCGGGACACCCTTCGGATATGATATAAATTTCGAAGTACTAAAGCATCCGGTACTTTGGATGGGGTTTGTTAGGCCCAATAGATCTATCTTTAGGATTCGCATCAATTAGGGTGTCTGTTCCCTAATTCTTAGATTACCAGACTTAATAAAAAGGGGCATATTCGATTTCGATAATTCAACCATAGAATGTAGTTTCACGTACTTGTGTCTATTTTGTAAATCATTTATAAAACCTGCATGTATTCTCATCCCAAAAATATTAGATTTTAAAAGTGGGACTATAACTCACTTTCACAGATTTTTACTTCGTCGGGAAGTAAGACTTGGCCACTGTTGATTCACGAACCTATAACAATATATACATATATATTAAAGTATGTTCAAAATATATTTACAACACTTTTAATATATTTTGATGTTTTAAGTTTATTAAGTCAGCTGTCCTCGTTAGTAACCTATAACTAGTTGTCCACAGTTAGATGTACAGAAATAAATCGATAAATATTATCTTGAATCAATCCACGACCCAGTGTATACGTATCTCAGTATTGATCACAACTCAAACTATATATATTTTGGAATCAACCTCAACCCTGTATAGCTAACTCCAACATTCACATATAGAGTGTCTATGGTTGTTCCGAAATATATATAGATGTGTCGACATGATAGGTCGAAACATTGTATACGTGTCTATGGTATCTCAAGATTACATAATATACAATACAAGTTGATTAAGTTATGGTTGGAATAGATTTGTTACCAATTTTCACGTAGCTAAAATGAGAAAAATTATCCAATCTTGTTTTACCCATAACTTCTTCATTTTAAATCCGTTTTGAGTGAATCAAATTGCTATGGTTTCATATTGAACTCTATTTTATGAATCTAAACAGAAAAAGTATAGGTTTATAGTCGGGAAAATAAGTTACAAGTCGTTTTTGTAAAGGTAGTCATTTCAGTCGAAAGAACGACGTCTAGATGACCATTTTAGAAAACATACTTCCACTTTGAGTTTAACCATAATTTTTGGATATAGTTTCATGTTCATAATAAAAATAATTTTCTCAGAATAACAACTTTTAAATCAAAATTTATCATAGTTTTTAATTAACTAACCCAAAACAGCCCGCGGTGTTACTACGACGGCGTAAATCCGGTTTTACGGTGTTTTTCGTGTTTCCAGGTTTTAAATCATTAAGTTAGCATATCATATAGATATAGAACATGTGTTTAGTTGATTTTAAAAGTCAAGTTAGAAGGATTAACTTTTATTTGCGAACAAGTTTAGAATTAACTAAACTATGTTCTAGTGATTACAAGTTTAAACCTTCGAATAAGATAGCTTTATATGTATGAATCGAATGATGTTATGAACATCATTACTACCTTAATTTCCTTGGATAAACCTACTGGAAAAGAGAAAAATGGATCTAGCTTCAATGGATCCTTGGATGGCTCGAAGTTCTTGAAGCAGAATCATGACACGAAAACAAGTTCAAGTAAGATCATCACTTGAAATAAGATTGTTATAGTTATAGAAATTGAACCAAAGTTTGAATATGATTATTACCTTGTATTAGAATGATAACCTACTGTAAGAAACAAAGATTTCTTGAGGTTGGATGATCACCTTACAAGATTGGAAGTGAGCTAGCAAACTTGAAAGTATTCTTGATTTTATGAAACTAGAACTTTTGGAATTTATGAAGAACACTTAGAACTTGAAGATAGAACTTGAGAGAGAACAATTAGATGAAGAAAATTGAAGAATGAAAGTGTTTGTAGGTGTTTTTGGTCGTTGGTGTATGGATTAGATATAAAGGATATGTAATTTTGTTTTCATGTAAATAAGTCATGAATGATTACTCATATTTTTGTAATTTTATGAGATATTTCATGCTAGTTGCCAAATGATGGTTCCCACATGTGTTAGGTGACTCACATGGGCTGCTAAGAGCTGATCATTGGAGTGTATATACCAATAGTACATACATCTAAAAGCTGTGTATTGTACGAGTACGAATACGGGTGCATACGAGTAGAATTGTTGATGAAACTGAACGAGGATGTAATTGTAAGTATTTTTGTTAAGTAGAAGTATTTTGATAAGTGTATTGAAGTCTTTCAAAAGTGTATAAATACATATTAAAACACTACATGTATATACATTTTAACTGAGTCGTTAAGTCATCGTTAGTCGTTACATGTAAGTGTTGTTTTGAAACCTTTAGGTTAACGATCTTGTTAAATGTTGTTAACCCAATGTTTATAATATCAAATGAGATTTTAAATTATTATATTATCATGATATTATCATGATATTATCATGTATGAATATCTCTTAATATGATATATATACATTAAATGTCTTTACAACGATAATCGTTACATATATGTCTCGTTTAAAAATCATTAAGTTAGTAGTCTTGTTTTTACATATGTAGTTCATTGTTAATATACTTTATGATATGTTTTCTTATCATAGTATCATGTTAACTATATATATATATCCATATATATGTCATCATATAGTTTTTACAAGTTTTAACGTTCGTGAATCACCGATCAACTTGGGTGGTCAATTGTCTATATGAAACATATTTCAATTAATCAAGTCTTAACAAGTTTGATTGCTTAACATGTTGGAAACATTTAATCATGTAAATATCAATCTCAATTAATATATATAAACATGGAAAAGTTCGGGTCACTACAGTACCTACCCGTTAAATAAATTTCGTCCCGAAATTTTAAGCTGTTGAAGGTGTTGACGAATCTTCTGGAAATAGATGCGGGTATTTCTTCTTCATCTGATCTTCACGCTCCCAGGTGAACTCGGGTCCTCTACGAGCATTCCATCGAACCTTAACAATTGGTATCTTGTTTTGCTTAAGTCTTTTAACCTCACGATCCATTATTTCGACGGGTTCTTCGATGAATTGAAGTTTTTCGTTGATTTGGATTTCATCTAACGGAATAGTGAGATCTTCTTTAGCAAAACATTTCTTTAAATTCGAGACGTGGAAAGTGTTATGTACAGCCGCGAGTTGTTGAGGTAACTCTAGTCGGTAAGCTACTGGTCCGACACGATCAATAATCTTGAATGGTCCAATATACCTTGGATTTAATTTCCCTCATTTACCAAATCGAACAACACCTTTCCAAGGTGCAACTTTAAGCATGACCATCTCTCCAATTTCAAATTCTATATCTTTTCTTTTAATGTCAGCGTAGCTCTTTTGTCGACTTTGGGCGGTTTTCAACCGTTGTTGAATTTGGATGATCTTCTCGGTAGTTTCTTGTATAATCTCCGGACCCGTAATCTGTCTATCCCCCACTTCACTCCAACAAATCGGAGACCTGCACTTTCTACCATAAAGTGCTTCAAACGGCGCCATCTCAATGCTTGAATGGTAGCTGTTGTTGTAGGAAAATTCTGCTAACGGTAGATGTCGATCCCAACTGTTTCCGAAATCAATAACACATGCTCGTAGCATGTCTTCAAGCGTTTGTATCGTCCTTTCGCTCTGCCCATCAGTTTGTGGATGATAGGCAGTACTCATGTCTAGACGAGTTCCTAATGCTTGCTGTAATGTATGCCAGAATCTTGAAATAAATCTGCCATCCCTATCAGAGATAATAGAGATTGGTATTCCATGTCTGGAGACGACTTCCTTCAAATACAGTTGTGCTAACTTCTCCATCTTGTCATCTTCTCTTATTGGCAGGAAGTGTGCTGATTTGGTGAGACGATCAACTATTACCCAAATAGTATCAAAACCACTTGCAGTCCTTGGCAATTTAGTGATGAAATCCATGGTAATGTTTTCCCATTTCCATTCCGGGATTTCGGGTTGTTGAAGTAGACCTGATGGTTTCTGATGCTCAGCTTTGACCTTAGAACACGTCAAACATTCTCCTACGTATTTAGCAACCTCGGCTTTCATACCCGGCCACCAAAAATGTTTCTTGAGATCCTTGTACATCTTCCCCGTTCCAGGATGTATTGAGTATCTGGTTTTATGAGCTTCTCTAAGTACCATTTCTCTCATATCTCCAAATTTTGGTACCCAAATCCTTTCAGCCCTATACCGGGTTCCGTCTTCATGAATATTAAGATGCTTCTCCGATCCTTTGGGTATTTCATCCTTTAAATTTCCCTCTTTTAAAACTCCTTGTTGCGCCTCCTTTATTTGAGTAGTAAGGTTATTATGAATCATTATATTCATAGATTTTACTCGAATGGGTTCTCTGTCCTTCCTGCTCAAGGCATCGGCTACCACATTTGCCTTCCCCGGGTGGTAACGAATCTCAAAGTCATAATCATTCAACAATTCAATCCACCTATGCTGCCTCATATTCAGTTGTTTCTGATTAAATATGTGTTGAAGACTTTTGTGGTCGGTATATATAATACTTTTGACCCCATATAAGTAGTGCCTCCAAGTCTTTAATGCAAAAACAACCGCTCCTAATTCCAAATCATGCGTCGTATAATTTTGCTCGTGAATCTTCAATTGTCTAGAGGCATAAGGAATCACCTTCGTTCGTTGCATTAATACACAACCGAGACCTTGCTTTGATGCGTCACAATAAATCACAAAATTATCATTCCCTTCAGGCAATGACATATAGGTGCCGTAGTTAGCTTTTTCTTCAATAACTGAAACGCTTTCTCTTGTTCATCCTTCCATTCAAATTTCTTCCCTTTATGCGTTAATGCAGTCAAGGGTTTTGCTATTCTGGAAAAGTCTTGGATGAACCTTCTGTAGTAACCAGCTAGTCCTAAAAACTGGCGTATGTGTTTCGGAGTTTTCGGGGTTTCCCACTTTTCAACAGTTTCTATCTTTGCCGGATCCACCTTAACACCTTCTTTGTTCACTATGCGACCGAGGAATTGAACTTCTTCCAACCAAAATGCACACTTTGAAAACTTAGCGTACAATTCTTCCTTCCTCAATACTTCTAACACCTTTCTCAAATGTTCACCGTGTTCTTGGTCATTCTTTGAGTAAATAAGTATGTCATCAATGAAAACAATGACAAACTTGTCAAGGTATGGTCCACACACTCGGTTCATAAGGTCCATGAACACAGCTGGTGCATTAGTTAAACCAAACGGCATGACCATAAACTCGTAATGACCGTAACGTGTTCTGAAAGCAGTCTTTGGAATATCATCTTCTTTCACCCGCATTTGATGATACCCGGAACGTAAGTCAATCTTTGAATAAACAGACGAGCCTTGTAGTTGATCAAATAAGTCGTCGATTCTCGGTAGTGGGTAGCGGTTCTTGATGGTAAGTTTGTTCAACTCTCGGTAGTCGATACACAACCTGAATGTACCATCTTTCTTCTTGACAAACAAAACAGGAGCTCCCCACGGTGATGTGCTTGGTCGAATGAAACCACGCTCTAAAAGTTCTTGTAATTGGCTTTGCAGTTCTTTCATCTCGCTGGGTGCAAGTCTGTAAGGAGCACGAGCTATTGGTGCAGCTCCTGATAAAAGATCTATTTGAAATTCAACGGATCGATGTGGGGGTAATCCCGATAATTCTTTCGGAAATACATCGGGAAATTCTTTTGCAATGGGAACATCATTGATGCTCTTTTCTTCAGTTTGTACTTTCTCGACGTGTGCTAGAACAGCATAGCAACCTTTTCTTATTAGTTTTTGTGCCTTCAAATTACTAATAAGATGTAGCTTCGTGTTGCCCTTTTCTCCGTACACCATTAAGGGTTTTCCTTTTTCTCGTATAATGCGAATTGCATTTTTGTAACAGACGATCTCTGCTTTCACTTCTTTCAACCAGTCCATACCGATTATCACATCAAAACTCCCTAACTCTACTGGTATCAAATAAATCTTAAATGTTTCGCTAACCAGTTTAATTTCTCGATTCCGACATATATTATCTGCTGAAATTAATTTACCATTTGCTAATTCGAGTAAAAATTTACTATCCAAAGGCGTCAATGGACAACTTAATTTAGCACAAAAATCTCTACTCATATAGCTTCTATCCGCACCCGAATCAAATAAAACGTAAGTAGATTTATTGTCAATAAGAAACGTACCCGTAACAAGCTCCGGGTGTTCCTGTGCCTCTGCCGCATTAATATTGAAAACTCTTCCGCGGCCTTGTCCATTCGTGTTCTCCTGGTTCGGGCAATTTCTAATAATGTGGCCCGGTTTTCCACATTTATAACAAACTACATTGGCATAACTTGCTCCGACACTACTTGCTCCGCCATTACTCGTTCCGACACCATTTGTTCCTTTCGTTCTATTAACCCCTGGTCCGTAGACCTCACACTTCACCGCGCTATGACCATTTCTTTTACACTTGTTGCAAAATTTGGTGCAGAACCCCGAGTGATACTTTTCACACCTTTGGCATAGCTGCTTCTGACTGTTGTTGTTGTTGCGGTTATTATTGTTGTTGGGATGATTGTTGTAGTTGTTGTTGCTGTTGTTGTTGTTGTTGTTGTTGTTGTTGTTGGGCCGTTTGTTGTAGTTGCGATTGATGTTGCGATTGTTGGGATAATTGTTGCGATTATTGTTGTAATTGCTGTTGTTGTTGTATTGGTGATTCTTATCACCGTTTTCCTCCCACTTTCTTTTGACTTGCTTCACATTGGCCTCTTCAGCAGTCTGTTCTTTAATTCTTTCTTCAATCTGATTCACTAGTTTGTGAGCCATTCTACATGCCTGTTATATAGAGGCGGGCTCGTGTGAACTTATATCTTCTTGGATTCTTTCCAGTAATCCTTTCACAAATGCGTCGATTTTCTCTTCCTCATCTTCGAATGCTCCCGGACACAATAGACACAATTCTGTGAATCGTCTTTCGTACGTGGTAATATCAAATCCTTGGGTTCGTAACCCTCTAAGTTCTGTCTTGAGCTTATTGACCTCGGTTCTGGGACGGTACTTCTCGTTCATCAAGTACTTGAATGCTGACCACGGTAGTGCGTACGCATCGTCTTGTCCCACTTGCTCTAGATTGGTATTCCACCATGTTAACGCAGAACCTGTGAAGGTATGCGTAGCGTACTTCACTTTGTCCTCTTCAGTACACTTACTTATGGCAAACACCGATTCGACCTTCTCGGTCCACCGTTTCAATCCGATCGGTCCTTCGGTTCCATCAAATTCCAAAGGTTTGCAGGCAGTGAATTCTTTGTAGGTGCATCCTACACGATTTCCTGTACTGCTAGATCCAAGGTTATTGTTGGTATATAGCGCAGCCTGTACTGCGGCTATGTTTGAAGCTAGAAAAGTACGGAATTCCTCTTCATTCATATTCACGGTGTGTCGAGTAGTCGGTGCCATTTCCTTCAAAATAGCCAAATGGAACAAGTTAATCATACAGAATATTAAGAGTAGTTAATAGTATTTCGTAGCATAATATGAACTCATTTATAAAAGCTTTTTCTTCATATTAGCGTTTTATAAGTTTAAATTCGGGTAGTACCTACCCGTTAAGTTCATACTTAGTAGCTAATATACAATTCAACTACTACAATTCTATATGAAAAACTGATTATAATAATATTTCGCGTTCAAACTTTTATACAATATTTTACAAACTTACAATACCGCTTATTTTACATAAAGCATGAAATATAGCACACAATAACTTTGATACAAGATAGTTGTGAAGATAATTCTAGCTAGTACACAAGTCGTTCAGCAAAGGCAATAAAGACACGTAATTCATACGTCCAGAAACAAGTCATGCATTCTGGTTTTACTAGGACTACTTCCCATCCTTGGTCTTGTGGAACATAACCGTTATGGCCGTTAATAAGACAGCGTGTTGTAACATCGTCAAAGGGACGAGGGTTACGTAATGTCCAACAGTCCTGTAATAATCTAAAAACCTCATTTCTTACCCCAATTACCGACTCCGTCACTTGTGGAAACGTTTTGTTTAATAGTTGTAGCCCGATGTTCTTGTTCTCACTTTGGTGAGAAGCGAACATTACTAATCCGTAAGCATAACATGCTTCTTTATGTTGCATGTTAGCCGCTTTTTCTAAATCACGAAGTCCAATATTCGGATATATTGAGTCAAAATAATTTCTTAACCCGTTGCGTAAAATAGCATTTGGGTTCCCCGCAATATATGCGTCAAAGTAAACACATCATAACATATGGGTTTCCCAATGTGATATCCCCCATCTTTCAAACGAAAGTCTCTTATAAACCAAGACATTCTTGGAACGTTCTTCGAATGTCTTACAAACTGATCTCGCCTTAAATAGTTGTGCCGAGGAATTCTGGCCGACTCTAGACAAGATTTCATCAATCATGTCTCCAGGTAGGTCTCTTAAAATATTGGGTTGTCTATCCATTTTGTGTTTTTAAACTGTAAAATAGACAAGAGTTAGATTCATAAAAAAATACTTATTAATACAAGCAATTTTTACATATATCATAAAGCATAAGAACACTATATTACATATATTACACCACACGAATATAACTATCTTATTCCGACTCGCTCGTTTCTTCTTCTTCGATTTTGGTTTGTTTTGACAAGTTTCTAGGGATATATGATGTTCCCCTAATACTAACTGTCTTTTTCCACAACGGTTTAGAAAAACCTGGTGGTTTAGAGGTTCCCGGGTCATTGTTACAACTTAAGGACTTCGGGGGTTGGCGATACATATAAAGTTTATCGGGGTTGGAATTAGATTTCTCTATTTTTATGCCCTTTCCCTTATTATTTTCTTTTGCCTTTTTAAATTCAGTTGGGGTAATTTCTATAACATCATCGGAATTCTCGTCGGAATTCGATTCATCGGAGAATTGGTAATCCTCCCAATATTTTGCTTCCTTGGCGGAAACACCATTGACCATAATTAACCCTGGTCGGTTGGTTGAGGATTTTCTTTTACTTAACCATTTTATTATTTCCCACACCGGTTCTACTTCTTCATCCGGTTCCGATTCTTCTTCCGGTTCCGACTCTTCTTCCGGTTTCGACTCTTCTTCCGGTTCTTCTTCGGGAACTTGTGAATCAGTCCATGAATCATTCCAATTTACATTTGACTCTTCATTATTATTAGGTGAGTCAATGGGACTTGTTCTAGAGGTAGACATCTATCACATAATATCAAACGTGTTAAGAGATTAATGTATCACATAATATTCACATGTTAAAAATATATAGTTTCCAACAAAATTTGTTAAGCAATCATTTTTCAAGTAAACACGGTCGAAGTCCAGACTCACTAATGTATACTAACAAACTCGATAAGACACACTAATGAAAAATTCTGGTTCTCTAAGACCAACGCTCTGATACCAACTGAAATGTCCCGTTCTTATTGATTAAAAACGTTCCATATTAATTGATTTCGTTGCGAGGTTTTGACCTCTATATGAGACGTTTTTCAAAGACTGCATTCATTTTTAAAACAAACCATAACCTTTATTTCATAGATAAAGGTTTTAAAAAGCTTTACGTAGATTATCAAATAATGATAATCTAAAATATCCTGTTTACACACGACCATTACATAATGGTTTACAATACAAATATGTTACAACAAAATAAGTTTCTTGAATGCAGTTTTTACACAATATCATACAAGCATGGACTCCAAATCTCGTCCTTATTTAAGTATGCGACAACGGAAGCTCTTAATAATCACCTGAGAATAAACATGCTTAAAACGTCAACAAAAATGTTGGTGAGTTATAGGTTTAACCTATATATATCAAATCATAATAATAGACCACAAGATTTCATATTTCAATACACATCCCATACATAGAGATAAAAATCATTCATATGGTGAACACCTGGTAACCGACATGAACAAGATGCATATATAAGAATATCCCCATCATTCCGGGACACCCTTCGGATATGATATAAATTTCGAAGTACTAAAGCATCCGGTACTTTGGATGGGGTTTGTTAGGCCCAATAGATCTATCTTTAGGATTCTCGTCAATTAGGGTGTCTGTTCCCTAATTCTTAGATTACCAGACTTAATAAAAAGGGGCATATTCGATTTCGATAATTCAACCATAGAATGTAGTTTCACGTACTTGTGTCTATTTTGTAAATCATTTATAAAACCTGCATGTATTCTCATCCCAAAAATATTAGATTTTAAAAGTGGGACTATAACTCACTTTCACAGATTTTTACTTCGTCGGGAAGTAAGACTTGGCCACTGGTTGATTCACGAACCTATAACAATATATACATATATATCAAAGTATGTTCAAAATATATTTACAACACTTTTAATATATTTTGATGTTTTAAGTTTATTAAGTCAGCTGTCCTCGTTAGTAACCTACAACTAGTTGTCCACAATTAGATGTACAGAAATAAATTGATAAATATTATATTGAATCAATCCACGACCCAGTGTATACGTATCTCAGTATTGATCACAACTCAAACTATATATATTTTGGAATCAACCTCAAACCTGTATAGCTAACTCCAACATTCACATATAGAGTGTCTATGGTTGTTCCGAAATATATATAGATGTGTCGACATGATAGGTTGAAATATTGTATACGTGTCTATGGTATCTCAAGATTACATAATATACAATACAAGTTGATTAAGTTATGGTTGGAATAGATTTGTTACCAATTTTCACGTAGCTAAAATGAGAAAAATTATCCAATCTTGTTTTACCCATAACTTCTTCATTTTAAATCCGTTTTGAGTGAATCAAATTGCTATGGTTTCATATTGAACTCTATTTTATGAATCTAAACAGAAAAAGTATAGGTTTATAGTCGGAAAAATAAGTTACAAGTCGTTTTTTAAAGGTAGTCATTTCAGTCGAAAGAACGACGTCTAGATGACCATTTTAGAAAACATACTTCCACTTTGAGTTTAACCATAATTTTTGGATATAGTTTCATGTTCATAATAAAAATCATTTTCTCAGAATAACAACTTTTAAATCAAAGTTTATCATAGTTTTTAATTAACTAACCCAAAACAGCCCGCGGTGTTACTACGACGGCGTAAATCCGGTTTTACGGTGTTTTTCGTGTTTCCAGGTTTTAAATCATTAAGTTTGCATATCATAAAGATATAGAACATGTGTTTAGTTGATTTTAAAATTCAAGTTAGAAGGATTAACTTTTGTTTGCGAACAAGTTTAGAATTAACTAAACTATGTTCTAGTGATTACAAGTTTAAACCTTCGAATAAGATAGCTTTATATGTATGAATCGAATGATGTTATGAACATCATTACTACCTTAAGTTCCTTGGATAAACCTACTTGAAAATAGAAAAATGGATCTAGCTTCAACGGATCCTTGGATGGCTCGAAGTTCTTGAAGCAGAATCATGACACGAAAACAAGTTCAAGTAAGATCATCACTTGAAATAAGATTGTTATAGTTATAGAAATTGAACCAAAGTTTGAATATGATTATTACCTTGTATTAGAATGATAACCTACTGTAAGAAACAAAGATTTCTTGAGGTTGGATGATCACCTTACAAGATTGGAAGTGAGCTAGCAAACTTGAAAGTATTCTTGATTTTATGTAACTAGAACTTGTAAAATATATGAAGAACACTTAGAACTTGAAGATAGAACTTGAGAGAGATCAATTAGATGAAGAAAATTGAAGAATGAAAGTGTTTGTAGGTGTTTTTGGTCGTTGGTGTATGGATTAGATATAAAGGATATGTAATTTTGTTTTCATGTAAATAAGTCATGAATGATTACTCATATTTTTGTAATTTTATGAGATATTTCATGCTAGTTGCCAAATGATGGTTCTTACATGTGTTAGGTGACTCACATGGGCTGCTAAGAGCTGATCATTGGAGTGTATATACCAATAGTACATACATCTAAAAGCTGTGTATTGTACGAGTACGAATACGGGTGCATACGAGTAGAATTGTTGATGAAACTGAACGAGGATGTAATTGTAAGAATTTTTGTTAAGTAGAAGTATTTTGATAAGTGTCTTGAAGTCTTTCAAAAGTGTATGAATACATATTAAAACACTACATGTATATACATTTTAACTGAGTCGTTAAGTCATCGTTAGTCGTTACATGTAAATGTTGTTTTGAAACCTTTAGGTTAACGATCTTGTTGAATGTTGTTAACCCATTGTTTATTATAACAAATGAGATGTTAAATTGTTATATTATCATGATATTATGATATATAATATATCTCAGTATGATGTATATACAGTTAAATGTCGTTACAACGATAATCGTTACATATATGTCTCGTTTCGAAATCATTAAGTTAGTAGTCTTATTTTTACATATGTATTTCATTGTTAATACACTTAATAATATATTTACTTATCATTTAACATAATTAACCAAGTGTATCAATATCTTAATATGATTCATATGTACCTAGTAAGACGTTGTTATAACGATAATCGTTATATATATCGTTTTCGAGTTTCTTAAATTAATAGTCTCATTTTTATGTATATAACTCATTGTTAAAATACCTAATGAGATACATACTTATAATAAAAACATGTTAACTATATATATAACCATATATATGTCATCGTATAGTTTTTACAAATTTTAACGTTCGTGAATCACCGGTCAACTTGGGTGGTCAATTGTCTATATGAAACATATTTCAATTAATCAAGTCTTAACAAGTTTGATTGCTTAACATGTTGGAAACATTTAATCATGTAAATATTAATCTCAATTAATATATATAAACATGGAAAAGTTCGGGTCACTACATTTCACACATGTAAGATTGATTTAAGTTTCATAACTTAAGGTCATCTAACTTGTTAAAACAATATATCATTTATTCATGTTCATTTTACTTTACAAAATCTAAGTTTCATAACTTATGGTTGTGTAAAGTTGAAAGTCTAAGTGTTTTGACTTAGGGTTTCACCAAGAACATGAGATCTAGACTTTTTAGTCTAAGATCTTTAATATCTAGTTAAGATCTAAGCTCTCTAGCTTAAGGTTTTGATGATTTAGTTTGATTCAAAGTTTATAGCTTTATAAGACTTGTATTTGTGTTGAAACTAAGAAAAGTGATGCAACTTTGGTTCATCACCTTGCTCAAACTCTCACATGAGTTGTGTTTTAATTCTTAGTCATGATTATTGTGTGTCGATGGTAGAACCTTGGTCAAAAGTGATGCAAACACATCAACGAGTTGTACACTTGAAGCTATAAGCATCAAGGATGAGAACCGTGATGAGCATCAAGCACAAAGAATTCCACCGGAGCACCTTGATTACTGTTTTCTGGATCTGATCATTCACCTGGGCTGCTGGAAAAGTTGATTTCCAGATATTTCGGTTCGAGTATATGACTTTTCATTTAGGCCTCGCCTAAATCCGATGTACGGTTTAGGATTTATAGCCTTCCGAAAGTCACTACGCCCTTGTAACGTTGTGCTGAAATTTCTGACCTACTCGCACTTAAACCATCGCCACGGTCAAACGAAAACGATTTAGGTTCTGAAAATTGGTCAGCTGTTAGAGGACTCACATACGGAGCCATGGCCACTGGCTTTGTGTCATTTCAGTTTGTATAGAGGTCGTAGCAGCTGAACGAATTCAGCCTTTATTTCGATCTCTATCCTTGATTGAAAACTTACTTTACTTTTTACGTATGATGTTGATGATGATGATGATACTTAAGACTTAATTTATTTACTTATAAACCTTTTGGGACGATTTACTGACTTAGTAACTTTTGACTTAGGTTGACGACCTTTCGGACCGACTTACTTGCTTACTTATCTCGTATCGACTTTGACCGCACTTTCACTGTGAGTTATAACATCCCTTTTTTACTTCAACAATTTTTGGGACTGAGAATACATGCGCTTTTTACGATTTACTTACTAGGCACGAGTACTTAAACTTATTGTATGTGTGGGTTATATAACGGCATAAACTTTCCCCTTAGCTCGGTAACATTTAGTCATTGGTTTTTGAACCGGTGAACGCAAATCTTAGATATGGATCCATAGGGTTTGACATCCCCACTCGGGCTAGTCGCGCTAGCATTTAACGGGTGTTTAATACTTCGTAGACTTACACACTCGCCAAGTGTACTTTTAGGGGGTGATATTTACGTTAAGTTAGTTACCAAGTGCCCACGGTTAAACATATACTTTTCATACTATTTTGAATACGAAATCTCGTGGCCTGATCATATACATAGCATTGTATATGTATATTTTATTTGCTAAAAGCCTAAAGCAGAATTACGCGAACTATAATGCAAAGTTATGAAGTGTTCGCTGAAAATAAATATAGCAGTTATGTTTTTGCACTAATAAGGGACTGCGGTTTAATCCGCTGAGTTTTCGCGGATAGTTAAGTAATTCGCTGACCGCGGATACCTCGAATACTATAAATAGGGAGCATGGCCTCTAATTTATAGGTTGTTGATTCTCTACCATTTGCCCAAGCCTTTGTGATTTTCACTTGTGACTTTGCCCAAGGAATTTCCACATTGAGTTAAGGTGAATCAGGCTAATTAACAATCAAGACCGGGTCGGGGTGGTTGATCACTTGGTAGTTAAAGTGAAAGACGATCATCGGGGCTCAAAATAATCATCAAACATTCCAACCTCCATCTTTATTATTGCACTCAATCCTTAATTAAGTAACATCGCTAATTATGGATTGATCAATTGGCGCCATCCGTGGGACACGTTTGACGGATTAAACTAAAATTTTTTTGTTTCGTGCTATCAAACAATCAATTGCTTGGTTTAATTTCAAATCATGTTTTTGTTGTGGTGATTTGCAGGTGCTTTTTGAAGGCGTAATTAGTTGATCTGCTTAATTGTCATGATGACAAGCGCAAAGCAAAGAGGTGTTTTTGCGAACACTGATGCACTTCCTGGTGATTCACAGAATGTCACAATATTTCCATTGCAAGCAAATACCAATATAACTGCGGGAAAATCGATTCAAGAATCGACTGCTAAAACATCTGCGGCAAATAATGCTAGTGATTCGCAGCCAGAAGTTGCTGCTGAAAAAATGGTTGCACGCAGAACATTGCTGCAAAACCGCGAAGAAACAATTACTGAAGAAAAGCGAATAAAGGCTTTGGCTAGCAAATCTAGCTTGCGAACTGACAAAATTGGTGGCACTGCCATTGAACAGGCTAAGAAAGATGCCAAATATAGTCGCGAATCCCGCATACTGCAAACTTACCTATGGTCGTTAAATGATTCAGGATCACAGGTTGATCGCCTAGTTATTGAGCGAAATGATAGTGATAGTGATAATGCGGAAGATCGCGTTATTTTGAATTCTGCATATAACTCAAAAATGGCTAAGGCGCCAAGAGAAGAAAGCGAATTTTCTGATGATTCAGATAGCGTGGAAGAGTTTGTTAAAGTTCCACATGTTAAGCAAAAACGCCCACCAACACCTTTCCCACGTTATGGGGAAGAAGGTGAAGCATCTGATGCTGCTCGCAGAGAAAATGCTCAAAATTTTTTGGCGGATGCTTTCAGAAGCATTGCGCCAAAGTCAATGCAACATAAGTTTGAACAGCCAAATTTCTTGCAAGATATGATTGCTAAATTTTGTGCGGAGAATGTAGATACTCGCACAAAAAAGGCAACTGAAATTACCACTGCAGTGGACAAGTTTCTTCAGCATATTTTTGATTATCCAATTGTTTCTCCGCCAATTGTGCCGGCAACATTGGGAGTTTACTCAGGTTTAACTGATCCTTTAGATTTTCTGCAACGCTTTGAAGGAGTGGTTAGCACCTATAACTGGGATGAGCCAGTTGCGTGTAGAGTTTTCCCTATGGCCTTGCAAGGGTCAGCAAGAGAGTGGTTTCATAGTCTGCAAGCTTGCAGTATTATTGGCTTTGTTGATCTTCGCGAAAAATTCTTGTTACAGTTCCAGAATCTACTGCCGCAGAAAAAGACGCATATAGAATGTCACGATATTAAGCAAGGCAACAAAGAAACCTTGAGTGTGTTACTTACGCTGTACATTTATGAATGCCAAAATATTCCAAGCTTGCATGAAGACCAAAAAATCTCTGGTTTTTTGCATGCTATTAATCCACAGCGACATCCAACCCTTGTGCGAAGGTTGCGAAGAGATGTCCCGCAGACTTTTGCTAAAGTTCAACAGGAAACATATGATTATCTCCGTAGTGGAGAGGATAGCACTATAACCCATGCATATGGGTGGGGTAGAGACAAAAGTTGGCGAGATGACAATGACTCTTTTCGTGATGGTAACAATAATAATTATCGCGGACCAAGTTTTCCGCGGAGAAATGGCGGCGGTGGATACCCGCGAAATGACAGGTTTCAAGGTCAGCATGATAACCATGGATATGGCCGTCGCGATCGCTATTCTACGCGAAAGTGGAGCAATGAATCTTTCAATATTATTTAGATGTTAACAAAAACGCCTAAGGAAATTTTGTTACAAGAGAGAGTTGATAAATCTTTTCCTGATCCTCAGCCTTTGGGAGAGAATAGCAGGCACGATCGGTCAAAGTTTTGTGTTTCCATGACGATTATGGTCATGACACCAATCGCTGTAGAGATTTGGTGGAATTGATCGCGGAGGCATATGAGCAAGGTAAGTTGGACCATTTAATCGCGCAGAATAGTATAAGTACTGCGAATACGATTATAATGCCTACAGAAGCCAATTCCTCAAATGCGCCATATATGGTTGAGCGAAAGGCTCCCGCAGTGAAAAATCTAGGTGTAAAGATGGTGAGTAAGAAAGAAAACCAGCGCGGAATCCAGGTCATTAATGTGGTAGAAGTGCAAGGCGAAATGTCAGTACTTCAAATATCTGAGCAGATTGTCAGTTAGAAATTTCTTTCCATTACTTTTCCTCCTGCAAGTTTGACCGCAGATGTTGACAAACCAGTAGTGGTTTCATGCCACATTGCAAACACTGGTATTATGATAATGAAGGTACATGTGGACACTGGTAGCATTGTAGATGCCATGTACGAACAATGTTTTGGCAAACTACTCGCAAACATTCAGGCTTTGATGAAACCTACTGCGGTTTCACTTACTGGATTCTCAGGAGAATCAACCTGGCCTGTTGGCCAATTAGAATTACAAATGGGGCTAGTTGATGATTTTGATGAGTCGCTAAGGCATCAAGCTTTATTAAATATATACATCATGCAAAATCAGTCGCAGTTTAATATGATACTTGGGCGCACTACTTTGCGCATGTTTGGCGCTATCCCTTCTACTATACATGGCATGGTGAAATTTTCTGCTAATAAGGGAATTGGTGCTCTAACTTCTGCGGAAGTGGAACCTTTTTGCGCTATGATTATGGCAAGTGAAAATATGGGTGTCGAGGGGCATTCAGTCCACTTTGAATAATGCGAATGTTGATAGTAGAAACATTTTAGTTAAATTTGATCAATGTTTGAAATGTTGCGTTTATTTTTTGAAATTTATATCGCGCAAAAGTAATGAATGAAACAAAGTTAAATTCAGTGTTAGTAGTTGTTTCTTTACAAAGCGAAAACACTGCGTGTGGCCACGCGTGGTGATTATTTCGCATAATGCAATTACTTATTACATCATAACACTAAGTTAATGTTTGTGACATATGATTACGAATCTGCGGATACTTTAAATAAAAAGGCATGGTTTTTGACACACATGGCCTGCTTAAATGTTATAATAATGCAAATATGCATTGCAAAATAACGTGCTAAAAGCCAAGTGATGAAATTGCCCACTTGTGTTAACTTGAAAATATTGCGAAAGGATAAAATTTCCTAAGTATTTGATCTTGCCAATACTTAGATGCTTCGCAATGCTAAATTTACCTAAGGATCGATTTGTCGGACTTAGAAGATTCATAATGATTAAAAGATTGTTTCGCATAAAGTACGCGTTGTTATGTGCACAATAGCAAATGCGAAAATTGCGAAGGGCAAGTCTGAATTATGAATATATGATTAAAAAAAAAGCGCTATACAAATAAAAGAAATTGCAACTGCGAAATAAAAATAAGTTCTTAATATTGAGCGTGGAAACAACGCGGATAATTACAAAAAACGCAATTCAAGATTGCAAAAATACATTTAAAAACTAGCTAAGACAATCTAAAGCTCTAATGCTTTAATATCTGCAAAAGTAACGCCCTCGCGTTGACTTAATTCTTTCAGGGCAGGTATGCTGACTTTTTCAACCCCCTTCTTCTCTCTTGCGAGTGCTTCGCGAGCATCATCTGTGGCGCATATTTCTTTGGCCATGTATGAAGGTAAAGGTTGAGAAAGATCACCAAGCTTGCACAAGAGATCATACCACTCACAGCGAGTGGCAAGTTTCGCTGCTTGGGCATATGTCCGAAACTTTTCAGTGACTATATCGGAATCCATCACCTTATCTGCGAACTCCGGGAGGTACTTAAACAAGCTGTGCGAATTCTTTTTCCGCAGTCTCCGCCCTCTTCTTGAGTCTGGCATTCTCCTCTGTAGTCTTTTGGAGACGTGCCTCAGCCTTTTGTGTTCTTTTTTCATGAGCAGTAGCCAGCTTAACTTGATTTTCATACTCATCAGAAACTTCAGTAAAACGCTCCACGTTATCAACAGCTAGACAGAGTGCATTATAGCAATTATACAATCGATGTCTTTCTGCTTGAGGATATGTTAGCTCGCGGTATTGTTTTTTCGTTTCTTTGGGAATGAATCTGTAGAGCTTCTGATATAATTGGTTGGCTTTTTCTGCCTCCGCGGCTTCTTCCGTATCTTCTTCTTCTTCTTCTTCTTCTTCTTCTTCCTGATTCGACGCTTCTACATCAGAAGGAAGAGTTAAGTCCTCATGCCCAGGCTCTTTAAGAATATCTGTAGGGATATTCCCGGTGATATTGTAGAGCGGTGCGGTTTCAGGGGGTTGAGTCTGAAAGATCAACTACAAACAAATAAGTAAATATGGCAAATCTATGTCAAAATAAAAAACGCATAATGAATGAATACTGTGAAATTAACAAACGCTTGCTTCTTGTTCAGTAAGAGAGCGCAGTCGTCTTTTGCGTGGGGTGGTGGCACTTTCTGCAACTTTCCGCTTACCACGGTCTCCACCGCCAGAAATAAACAATGTATTGATGAATGGTTCATCAATGGGTATAATCTCGCCGTTGCCATTTTTTCAAGCGGCGCGCAGGTCTAATCCTGCTGATATCTGCTGACTTCATGATTAGATCAAGCCCAATCACTGCGAAAAACAAAACGTGTAAGGATATATGAAAACAAGGAAAAATATATTATATAATGCGAACAGTTTACGCGAAATACCATTATTCACTTGGTCGATTAAAAGAGCATCGCAGTCGCCCCAAGGCCATTGAATTGAGACCCTGCCAATGTACAGCGGTATATTCGAATATGTTCGCAGGATTTGGCCCGCACCCTTAAGCGTCTTGAGAATGTCATTTTCAAGATCGTCAAGTATATGCCTATCATTCAAAGTGCCATCAAGTTCAGTACACCATTTTCTTGGAATATTCCTATCCACATGGGCGGTGTTGTTAATAAAAAAGAAAGAACCGCACCAGTTGCCAATTGAGTCTTTTGGCGAAGTCATTACGCCAAGCTTGCTGCTAAATGAGAACCATCCCGCGTCGTATAGCACAAGGCTATTGCATGCGCGAAACACGTTCAACAGCGGTTGTTTGTTAGTGGCGTTGCAGTACATCTCAAACAACACAATTTTGTTGATTGCATTTGGATGAAGCTGTGCAATGGCAATTTTATAATATTCACAGGCACTGCGAAAAAATTGCGTAAGCAGAAAGCAAAGGTTGCCTTGTGAGATGGCGGCCTCATAAACAGTAATCATCCCTTTTGGAGGAGCGTTGGCTCGACATTCGGCTGCAGGCGCGGTGGGAACAAATTGACCAAGTGGAGGGTACCACTGATGTAGAGTTTGGATTTCGATTCCGTTATATACGAAACGAAACCTTCAGGCATATGAGGAGATGAAGAAGATGCCATTTGCAGTATGGTAAGAAAAATGGTTATTGAATAGAAGATATTAAGGGTTAAATTGACTAATTGTGAAGAATGAGTATGATCAGATGAATATGATTCAATACGTAATTGAGAAAGAAAGTGTGAAGTTTTTATGCGGGTTATTCAGCTATTTATAATTGGAATTAGGGCGAGCAAGTTGAAAAGGTAATGATTATATTTACACGGGTAAAATTACTGCAACGTGTAAACGGTAATTTTATAGCCGTTACGGCGTATTGATTTACAGAGTTGCGAAAGTTACCGTTGTGCCTATGCGTTAAACGTAATAAAATCAACGGTAATAAATGGTTGGTAAAAATTATAAAATATTAATTGCGAAAATTTTAAGGGGCACTTCTTTAATTTTAGAGTTTATCATGGTACATTTGCTTCGCGAAATGTATCATAATAAACTGAGGGGGACTTGATCATATACATAGCATTGTATATGTATATTTTATTTTCTAAAAGCCTAAACCAGAATTACGCGAACTATAATGCAAAGTTATGAAGTGTTCGCTGAAAATAAATATAGCAGTTATGTTTTCGCACTAATAAGGGACTGCGGTTTAATCCGCTGAGTTTCCGCGGATAGTTAAGTAATTCGCAGACCGCGGATACCTCGAATACTATAAATAGGGAGCATGGCCTCTCATTTATAGGTTGTTGATTCTCTACCATTTGCCCAAGCCTTTGTGATTTTCACTTGTGACTTTACCCAAGGAATTTTCACATTGAGTTAAGGTGAATCAGGCTAATTAGCAATCAAGACCGGGTCGGGGTGGTTGATCACTTGATAGTTAAAGTGAAAGATGATCATCGAGACCCAAAATAATCATCAAACATTCCATCCTCCATCTTTATTATTGCACTGAATCCTTAATTAAGTAACATCGCTAATTATGGATTGATCATGGCCTACATTACATTATTGTTACAATTAAACTATAGCTCACCAACATTCGTGTTGACTTTTAAGCATGTTATTTCTCAGGTGCTTAGAAGTTTGATTCTTCCGCTGTATTAGTCTCGCTGTTAGACTTGCCATGTAGACACCCGCTGCTTTTGTTTAGAGATGTCTCTGCATGAAACTTTTACTTTGCATTCACGAACTATGTTACTTTTGAGCAATGAATTTGTAATGACCTTTGAGTCTCGTACTTATGTTATTACTTTCTATTCGTAGAAGCACACTATCGTTTGTTAAACATTTGACGTCGGTAAAGAGGTTACCCCTTTTTATGAATGCAAACTTATTTTAAAACAGCATATAGTGTTTGATCTTGTAATGATCCTGTTGTTGATGATCCGTACACGTCAATTTTGTACGGGGCGTCACATTTGGTATCAGAGCATTGGTTGTAGGGAATTAGGTTGCATTAGTGAGTCTTGACCGAGCCAAGTAGGATTCACTGATAGGACTAATCTACAACTTGCTTGTTTAACTGTTTCTGCGGAACTTACTGCATGCTACTGCTTACTTTTACTGCTATATGTACTTTCTGTATGCTACTACTTATTCTCGCTACTGCATGCTACTATCTGCTTTCGATTGCATGATACTTTTGTAGGATTTTGCTATATTGCCATGCTACGTACTGCTATAGACGATCTAGGCTGCCGTAGTTACTTTGCCTAATACGTGCTTGCTATATGACATACTGACATGGAAAAAGTTATTTTTCCTTGTTCAAATGTTGGATATCCCGCCCATTATCATTAACTTGGAGAGCGACTCAGATACATCTGCTACCTCGCCTACCATTGTTGCTGACTCACAGATCCCGTCATCGCTACCCTCCGACGAATCTGGCGATTCACCTTCCAGTGGACTCATGCTTGACCTTATGGACATCTCAGACGGAGACGAAGATCCAGAGGAGATTCCAGCTCCACCCAGCCCTAGACTCCCGGGGCCACAGCACCATTCCGGTGGTACTGTGATTCCTGGGGGAAATGGGGACGGTCCTTTCCGTAATGAGCATGGACATTGGGCTAGACGCCTTGCTGATAGACGTGTAGTGCTGATCCCACCTAGCAGATATCGACTTATGACCACCGACCGGGCAGATCCACCTTCAGATGATTCAGACGATTCGTCATCCGATGACTCCAACGAGGAGGATTCCGAGAAGGATTCCGAGGATGATTTCGAGGAGGACCCTGAGGAGGCGCCAGTGCAGCTTCCCTCTACCCCGCCGAAGAAGCGGTATCATTTCAATGGTACCGTTATTCTAGGAGTTAACGAAGGTAGACCGTTCTTGGACACACGTGGACAGTTAGTTAGGGTTACCACCCGTAAGCGGGTTGTGCCATATCCTGCTGATCCATTCGTGCGTAAGGTTTCCTGTTACGCACCATCTACTTCTAGTGCTGTACCATCTGCACCATCGGCACCATCTGCACCACCGGCACCTTCTGCACAGCCTGCGCCGCTTGCCTCACCAGCATCCCCCATCGTCGAGGAACTGACAAGGGAAGTGCGTATCCTCCGTACTCGGGTAACTGAACTCGAGGAACAGATGTCCCACCTGATGGACATCATTTACCCACCATCACCGTAGGATTATTGTACTAGATTTCCTTATGTAACACTGTTAGTAGTTTCATGTTTTACACATGTATTGTACGAACTTTATGCGGATGTATGCAACTTTCTTATTAATGAATAGAACTTAATTGTAGTGACCCGAACTTTTCCATGTTTTAATATATTAAATGAAATTGATATTTACATGATTAAATATTTCCAACATGTTAAGCAATCAAACTTGTTAAGACTTGATTAATTGAAATAGGTTTCATATAGACAATTGACCACCCAAGTTGACCGGCGATTCACGAACGTTAAAACTTGTAAAAACTATATGATGACACACACACACACACATATATATATATATATATATATATATATATATATATATATATATATATATATATATATATATATATATATATATATATATAGTTAACATGATATTATGATAAGTAAACATATCATTAAGTATATTAACAATGAACTACATATGTAAAAACAAGACTACTAACTCAAGAATTACGAAACGAGACTTATATGTAACGATTATCGTTGTAACGATATTTTAATGTATATATCATATTAAGAGATATTCATACATCATAATATCATGATAACATAATAATTTAACATCTCATTTGATATAATAAAAATTGGGTTAACAACATTAATTGAGATCGTTAACTTAAAGGTTTCAAAACAACACTTACATGTAACGACTAACGAAGACTTAACGACTCCATTAGAATGTATATACATGTTGTGTTTTGATATGTATTCTTACACTGTTGAAAGAATTCAAGACACATATCAAAGTACTTCTACTTAACAAAAATGATTACAATTACATCCTCGTTCAGTTTCATCAACAATTCTACTCGTATGCACCCGTATTCGTACTCATACAATACACAGATTTTAGATGTATGTACTATTGGTATATACACTCCAATGATCAGCTCTTAGCAGCCCATGTGAGTCATCTAACACATGTGAGAACCATCATTTGTCAACTAGCATGAAATATCTCATAAAATTATAAAAATATTAGTAATCATTCATGACTTATTTACATGAAAACAAAATTACATATCCTTTATATCTAATCCATATACCAATGACCAAAAACACCTACAAACACTTTCATTCTTCAATTTTCTTCATCTAATTGATCTCTCTCAAGTTCCATTTTCAAGTTCTAAGTGTTCTTCATAAATTCCATAAGTATAGTTTCATAAAAATCAAGAATACTTCCAAGTTTGCAAGTCTACTTCCAAGCTTTCTAATCCATTCCAAGTAATCATCTAAGATCAAGGAACCTTTGTTATTTATAGTAGGTTATCTTTCTAATTCAAGGTAATATTCATATTTAAACTTTGATTCAGATTCTACAACTATAAGAATCTTATTTCAAGTGAAAATCTTACTTGAACTGTTTTCTTGTCATGATTCTGCTTCAAGAACTTTCAAGCCATCCAAGGATCCTTTGAAGCTAGATACATTTTTCTCATTTCCAGTTGTTTTATCCAGAAAATGTGAGGTAGTAATGATGTTCATAACATCATTCGATTCATACATATAAAGCTATCTTATTCGAAGGTTTAAACTTGTAATCACTAGAACTTAGTTTAGTTAATTCTAAACTTGTTCGCAAACAAAAGTTAATCCTTCTAACTTTACTTTTAAAATCAACTAAACACATGTTATATATCTATATGATATGCTAACTTAATAATTTAAAACCTGGAAACACGATGAACACCATAAAATCGGATATACGCCGTCGTAGTGAAACCGGTGGCTGTTTTGGTTTGGATAAATAAAAACTATGATAAACTTTGATTTAAAATTTGTTCTTCTGGGAAAATGATTTTTCATATGAACATGAAACTATATCCAAAAATCTTGGTTAAACTCAAAGTGAAAGTATGTTTTTCAAAATGGTCATCAAGATGTCGTTCTTTCGATGGAAATGACTACCTCTTTAGTAATTGACATGTAACTTAAATTTCTGACAATAAACCTATACTTTTTCTATTTGTATTCTTAAATTATAGTTCAATATGAAACCATATCAATTTTATTCACTCAAAACAGATTTAAAATGAAGAAGTTATGGGTAAAACAAGATTGGATATTTTTGATCTTTTTAGCTACGGGAAATGTTTAACAAATCTATACAAATCATATCCTAGCTAACTTATATTGTATTATACATATATTCTAATATATTATGTAATCTTGGGATACCATAGACACGTATGTAAATGTTTTGACATATCATATCGACCCATGTATATATATTATTTGGAACAACCATAGACACTCTATATGCAGTAATGTTGGAGTTAGCTATACAGGGTTGAGGTTGATTCCAAAAATATATATACTTTGAGTTGTGATCTATCCTGAGACGTGTATACACTGGGTCGTGGATTGATTCAAGATAATATATATCGATTTATTTCTGTACATCTAACTGTGGACAACTAGTTATAGGTTATTAACGAGGACAACTGACTTAATACACTCAAATCTTTAAAACATAATAAAAATGGTTGTAATTATATTTTGATCATACTTTGATATATATGTACATATTTGTATAGGTTCGTGAATCAATCCGTGGCCAAGTCTTATTTTCGAGGAAGGAAATATCTGTGAAAGTGAGTTATAGTCCCACTTTTAAAATCTAATATTTTTGGGATGAGAATACATGCAGGTTTTATAAATGATTTACAAAATAGACACAAGTACTTGAAACTACATTCTATGGTTGAATTATCAAAATCGAATATGCCCCTTTTTATTAAGTCTGGTAATCTAAGAATTAGGGAACAGACACCCTAATTGACGTGAATCCTAAAGATAGATCTATTGGGCCTAACAAACCCCATCCAAAGTACCGGATGCTTTAGTACTTCGAAATTTATATCATATCCGAAGGGTGTCCCGGAATGATGGGGATATTCTTATATATGCATCTTGTTAATGTCGGTTACCAGGTGTTCACCATATAAATGATTTTTATCTCTATGTATGGGATGTATATTGAAATATGAAATCTTGTGGTCTATTGTTACGATTTGATATATATAGGTTAAACCTATAACTCACCAACATTTTTGTTGACGTTTAAAGCATGTTTATTCTTAGGTGAATATTAAGAGCTTCCGCTGTTGCATACTAAAATAAGGACAAGATTTGGAGTCCATGTTTGTATGATATTATGTAAAAACTGCATTCAAGAAACATATGTCGATGTAATATATTTCTATTGTAAACCATTACGTAATGGTCATGTGTAAACAGTATATTTTAGATTATCATTATTTGATAATCTACATAATGCTTTTAAAACCTTTATTGATAAAATAAAGTTTATGGTTGTTTTAAAAATGAATGCAGTCTTTGAAAAACGTCTCATATAGAGGTCAAAACCTCGCAACGAAATCAATTAATATGGAACGTTTATAATCAATATGAACGGGACATTTCATTAATGTTGTTTAAATTTTTGCACGGTGTTCTATTTACGCTACTGTATGATGATTTTGTGGTATCTGTATCTGGTTGCTTTACTTAATTAATTGTATGTGGTGTTGATTCCATACTGGGTGCCTTATGCTATAATATTATTGAATGTTGGATTTTGACTTGAATCGAATCTTTTGTTCAGAGGAACAATGGCAAATGGAAGAGTCTCAAGGGAAATGCCCACAGCGGCACAGATTGAGGAAATGATTGCTGCTCGAGTAGCCGCAGCTATGGCGAATGCCAACTCCCAAGCTCCACCCGCTAACCAGAACAATCATGACGGGTGCACCTATAAGGAATTTCAGAGCTGCAAGCCCCACAATTTCAATGGTACTGAGGGGCCAGTTGGACTGACAAGGTGGTTTGAGAAGTTGGAAGCTGTGTTCCGTGTGAGCAACTGCTCGGAAGTGAACAAAACTAAGTACGCCTCATGTACTCTGTCGGACGGCGCTTTAACCTGGTGGAACATGCATGCTCAGGCTAAAGGAATTGACGAGGCTTATGCTACCCCGTGGGAGGAATTCAAAGGGGCTATGATCGAGGAGTACTGCCCCAGAACGGAGATTCAGAAAATGGAAGCTGAGTTTTGGGAGATGAAGTTTGTGGGAACCGACCTTGATGGCTATAACCGAAGGTACCTGGAACTAGTCTTGATGTGCCCCACGATGGTTACCCCTAAATTTAAGCGAATGGAACGGTACTTGTGGGGACTCCCCAAAACCATTCAGGGAAATGTTACGTCTTCTAAACCAGCAGATGTCCCGGAAGCTATGCGCATGGCGCACACCCTGATGAACCAGATCACCCGCAAGGAACCAGAGAAAGCGAAATCAGAATCAGGAGCTAGTTATGAGAAGCGTAAGTGGGAAGGCAACAAAGGAAAGGTCTTTGATCAAAACCCAGCTAAGAGGCATGTGAGTTTCAAGGGAAACAACGACTGGAGGAACCCCAACCCGACCCCTAGCTCGAACCCTAACTACAAGGGTAGTCTCCCGTAGTGCAAGAGATGCTACAAGCATCATACTGGGTACTGCAACGTGGTCTATGAAAAGTGTAAGAGGACGGGGCACATTGGCAAGGACTGCAAGATCACCACCCCAGCTGTGAAGACAAACCCTACTGGACCAAGAACGTGTTTTGAGTGCGGTCAACAGGGCCACTTCAAGAATGAGTGCCCGAACAAGAAGAAGGATGCCGGACCAGCACGTGGGAGAGTTTTCAACATGAACGCCAGGGATGCCCGTGAGGATCCTGATTTGGTCACAGGAACATTCACTATCAATAACCTATTTGCTTCTGTATTATTTGATACCGGTGCCGATAGGAGTTACGTATGTAGACATTTTTGTTCTAAGATAGACTGGTCGTTAATGCCTTTAGACGAGAGTATTCTGGTTGAAGTAGCCAATGGGAAGCTTGAGAAGGCTGACCAAATTGGCCGAGGAGGTATAATAAACCTAGCTGGTGTGGATTTTGGGATTGATCTAATACCCATCAAATTGGGAAGCTTTGATGTGATTGTCAGTATGGACTGGTTGTCCAAGGTAAGAGCTGAAGTTATCTGTGAGGAGAAGATCCTTCGGATACCTCGCGAAGATGGTGAGCCTCTGATTATCTACGGAGATAGATGTAGTCTGAAGTTGAACCTCATTAGTTGCATGAAGGCACAGAAAGTCATGAGGAAAGGGCGTTTTGCTATTCTGGCGCATGTGAAGAAGTTAGAAACCGATGAGAAGAGCGATGCTGATGTACGAACTGTGAACGAATTTCCCGACATCTTTCCAGAAGAGTTACCTGGATTACCATCGCTGCGATCAGTGGAATTCTAGATTGATTTAGTGCCGGGAGCTGCACCTGTAGCTCGCGCACCTTATCGACTTGTACCTTCTGAACTGCAAGAGTTGCAGGGTCAACTGCAGGAACTGCTAGACCGTGGATTTATCCAACCAAGCTCTTCGCCTTGGGGCGATCCTTTTTTTTTTTTTTGTGAAGAAGAAGGACGAATCTTTTCGCATGTGTATCGACTACCGCGAACTCAACAAATTGACGATTAAGAATCGGTATCCCCTTCCTAGAATTGACGATCTTTTGCTCAGCTGCAAGGATCAAGCATTTACTCTAAGATCAATTTGTGATCCGGTTATCACCAGTTGAGGGTGAAGGAGAGCGATGTGATGAAGAATGTGTTCAGAACCTGTTATGGTCATTATGAGTTACTCGTGATGCCATTCGGTTTAACCAACGCACCTGCTGTATTCATGGATCTCATGAATTGAGTATGCAAACCATACCTGGACAAGTTCGTTATCGTCTTCATAGATGATATCCTCATCTACTCCAAAAACGAAGAAGAACATGAACAACATCTTCGACTAGTGTTGGAACTTTTGAGACAAGAGCAACTTTATGCCAAATTCTCCGAGTGTGAGTTTTGGTTGAAGGAAGTCCAATTTCTGGGTCATATCGTGAGTGATCAGGGTATCAAAGTTGATCTCGCAAAGATCGAAGCTATCAGCAAGTGGGAAACTCCCACTACTCCTACTCATATCTGCCAATTTTTAGGCCTCGCCGGTTATTACCGAAGATTCATTGAAGGTTTCTCTCTGATTGCATACCCATTAACCGCACTGACTCACAAAGGGAAGAAGTTCGTTTGGGCAACCGAGCAAGAGTCAGCATTTCAAACCTTGAAGCGGAAGTTAACCACTGCACCTATCCTATCTCTTCCCAAAGGCAGTGATGATTTTGTTGTGTACTGTGATGCCTCGAAAAATGGTTTTGGTTGCGTATTGATGCAAAGAACGAAGGTTATTGCTTACGCCTCTCGACAACTGAAGATTCACGAGATTAATTACACAACGCATGACCTTGAGCTTGGAGCCGTTGTCTTTGCACTAAAACTATGGAGACACAATCTTTATGGAACAAAGAGTACCATCTTCATTGACCATAAAAGCCTCCAACACATCTTTGATCAGAAACAACTGAACATGAGACAGCGACGATGGATTGAGACGCTGAACGACTATGATTGTGAACTTCGTTACCATCCTGGCAACGTAAATGTTGTAGTCGATGTAACGACTCGAAAAATTTCGACTAATTTTAAACCAAATTCTCGATACGATATAAAATTTTCGACATGATAAGAAATGTCTGTTAGGTTGGATCTCAAAAATTTTGAACTGTTTCATATATTTAATTGACCTTCGACCACTTCCGACGATTCACGAACAATTAATTGTAAATAGATATGAGTGTGTGTATATATATATATATATATATATATATATATATATATATATATATATATATATATATATATATATATATATATAAATAAATAATAACTGGAAATATAAATTGAAATATTATATGTTGTTGTTATTAAATTTAATTGTGTAAAATACAATAAAAATATTATATAGGAAAATTATAATTTAAAACATATCTATATATGTAAATAAGGTACATTAAATATATATATTGTGATTTCGAATTTATTTAGTAAATGACAGTAATACTCGTTTGATGTTTCGAACGATATTAAAAAAATTAAAAATGAACTTATAGAGAATTTAAAAATGAACGTTAATCTGTAATTAGGTGACTTAAATTTAGCTTGTTAAAAATATATTTAAATATATTAAGTTAAGTTTTTATACTTCGTACATTTTACTTGGGAGTGAGCCTCATTAATCAATCAACTTTTTATGATTGATTTTACACCCTAAAAGACCGAAATAAATAAAGACATTTAATATAAAAATTTGAGATTTTTCTGAGAACCTTTATCCGCCACTGATTATCAACGGACCACGATATATTACTATTAAAAAAAAATGTCGGCAGTTAAATAACAAACAAGTGACTGCTTCTTTCTTTTAAAAAAAAAACATGTGGACATGTTTCTTTTATTATTTAATTATTACTTTTATCCTTATAAATATTCTATGCATATGTAAGATATGATCAATCTTCTATTGTTATTCACTATAACCATCGAGACCCATTTCAACATCTTCAACACCATCACTTTGTTTTTGTTTCTTATTTTCTTCGTGAACACCACCTATCCATCAAAAAGCTGCTTGAACTTACTTAATGTTTCTGTTTCAAAGCGTAACACACCTTCTCTTCATCATCTTCCCACGATAGCCACCACCTGTCATCTCAACTGTTGGCCGAAAACCACCCAACACCACCAAGAATCATCCAATCCGCCACCATTAAACATGCTACTGTACGAACAGACTGGTACACCGTTTTCATTTTTGTCCAGCTCGAACCAGACTCAACAACCATCCCAACACTTTACTAAGGATTTGTTTCGTTATCCAGGTAACCATGGGATCGAAGTCCTTGTTACTCGACTCAACCATCACCTCGTCCATCATAAACACCCAAATCACCTTCCACTGATCACCGGCCACCCTACAACACCACCACAACCGTGAATCACCATCACCTCCAACATCTTTTCTCTCTACGTCTCTCTCCCTCCCTCTCTACAACCTATTTTCGATTAGGTTTCATATTTCTGTCAATCAAAAAGCTGTAAATAGCACCTGTCCTTGCTGCATATGTGTAGCCGTGAACCACCACTTAAAAAAAAAAACCACCACCAGACGTCACCACCACACCAAACTACCAACGGATCTAACTACTCACTGCTATTATGATTCGACAGAAACAGTAATATTATATAGGAAGGAGACGATGAACAGGAGAAGGTTGAGGAGGTGTGAGATTGATAATGACGAAGGCTGCTGCAAATGCTTGTTTTGATTTACTGCTATACGCCTTGTTCCTGTTTCTTTTAAACAACAAGAATGATGATGATGATGTTTTTAGTCGAATGATTATTTAATGAACCGAAGACCCCACTTGTTATTTTCTGTTCAACCTACTTCACACACGAAATTGAACTTTAATTCCTTATGGGCGTGAGTAATCTGTTTGGACTATAAAAATCGGGTTTTAATAAATGGGTTTCAGTTATTTGGCCTGTTGGGCCGAATTAATCATGGGCTGAAATAAATAGATATAAATTTACGGGATGTAATTTAATCAGAAACAAAAGAATGGAGGGTTGGTTAGGGTGTTGTCTTTGTGAGCGAGAGGTCATGGGTTCGAGTCCTGGCAAGGCAATTAGTTCTTTTTGGAGCCTTTTTCTTGTGAGGTAGTTATTATTATTATTCATCTAATTATTATTATTATTATTATTATTATTATTATTATTATTATTATTATTATTATTATTATTATTATTATTATTATTATTATTATTATTATTATTATTATTATTATTATTATTATTATTCCTAATAGTTGGAAGTATTAGTATTATTATCATTAAATTAATTAATAACATTATCATTATTGTTTTTATTAGTATCATCATTAAAGTATTATAATTATGATTGTTATTACTAAAATAAGTATTAGTTATCAGTTATTATTATTAAGTATTAAGTATTATTAACAAATTATCATTTTCATTATCATTATTAATAAACTTATCTTTTTATTAAAAATTACTATTATTATTAAAAGTATTATTTCTATTAAAATTATTACTTTGTTATCATTAAAAAACCTTCATTTTCTTATTAAGATTTTCATTATTAAAAAGTAACATTTTTATTATTATTATTACTATTTTTACTATCATTATTATTATTATTATTATTATTATTATTATTATTATTATTATTATTATTATTATTATTATTATTATTATTATTATTATTATTATTATTATTATTATTATTATTATTATTATTATTATTATTATTATTATTATCCTCAACTTAGTATTATTACAATTATTAATTTTTGCAAACATAAGATATTTATATAAAAATATATTTATATATACTAACATTACATAATATTATGTTTTAACTAATATAATATTATTTATATTGATATAACGTTAATTAAATCATATATCAAATGAGCGTTATGATATATTATAAGTAATAATAAAATTATATATGAATATTAATCTTAATACATAACTAAATATATATAAAGTTGTTCGATTTTCAGTATATGCATTAATATACATATAAATGATTTAGGTTCGTGAATCTGAGATCAACCCTACAATTGTTCAATGTCGTAATATGTATTTTTACTACAAAATACAGTATGGTGAGTTTCATTTGCTCCCTTTTTAATTGCTTTTGCAATATATATTTTTGGGCTGAGAATACATGCGCTGCTTTTATAAATGTTTACGAAATAGACACAAGTACTTAAAATATATTCTACGTTGAGTTGTACCACTGGCATACTTCCCTGTAGCTTGGTAACTACTATTTACATGGGTATTGTAAACGCGAATCCTGTTGATAGATCTATCGGGCCTGACAACCCCAACCGGGCTGGACGACCAGTATTCAACGGTTGCACAGTACTTCATTTCGTGACTACACTTGGTACAGTGTAGTGAGATTTCATAATAAAGGGAATATGCGACGTTGATTAAATGTTAAGTATGGCTACCAAGTGCTCAACCACTTAGAATATTTTTATTAAATCATTTATGTATATGAAATCTTGTGGTCTATTAAGGTATAGAAATGATTGTTATGATAAACCTATGAACTCACCAACCTTTTGGTTGACACTTTAAAGCATGTTTATTCTCAGGTACGAATTAAGTCTTCCGCTGTGCATTTGCTCAATTTAAGGACATTAATTGGAGTCGATCATCGCAATGGGACCAAATGTTGATGACTTCATCCTGGTGGATAAGGACGGGTCTTTACAGGTGGTATCAGTGAAATGTCCCGTTCTTATTGATTAAAAACGTTCCATATTAATTGATTTCGTTGCGAGGTTTTGACCTCTATATGAGACGTTTTTCAAAGACTGCATTCATTTTAAAACAAACCATAACCTTTATTTCTTCAATAAAGGTTTAAAAAGCTTTACGTAGATTATCAAATAATGATAATCTAAAATATCCTGTTTACACACGACCATTACATAATGGTTTACAATACAAATATGTTACAACAAAATAAGTTTCTTGAATGCAGTTTTTACACAATATCATACAAGCATGGACTCCAAATCTCGTCCTTATTTAAGTATGCGATAGCGGAAGCTCTTAATAATCACCTGAAAATAAACATGCTTAAAACGTCAACAAAATTGTTGGTGAGTTATAGGTTTAACCTATATATATCAAATCATAATAATAGACCACAAGATTTCATATTTCAATACACATCCCATACATAGAGATAAAAATCATTCATATGGTGAACACCTGGTAACCGACATTAACAAGATGCATATATAAGAATATCCCCATCATTCCGGGACACCCTTCGGATATGATATAATTTTCGAAGTACTAAAGCATCCGGTACTTTGGATGGGGCTTGTTGGGCCCGATAGATCTATCTTTAGGATTCGCGTCAATTAGGGTGTCTGTTCCCTAATTCTTAGATTACCAGACTTAATAAAAAGGGGCATATTCGATTTCGATAATTCAACCATAGAATGTAGTTTCACGTACTTGTGTCTATTTTGTAAATCATTTATAAAACCTGCATGTATTCTCATCCCAAAAATATTAGATTTTAAAAGTGGGACTATAACTCACTTTCACAGATTTTTACTTCATCGGGAAGTAAGACTTGGCCACTGGTTGATTCACGAACCTATAACAATATATACATATATATCAAAGTATGTTCAAAATATATTTACAACACTTTTAATATATTTTGATGTTTTAAGTTTATTAAGTCAGCTGTCCTCGTTAGTAACCTACAACTAGTTGTCCACAGTTAGATGTACAAAAATAAATCGGTAAATATTATCTTGAATCAATCCACGACCCAGTGTATACGTATCTCAGTATTGATCACAACTCAAACTATATATATTTTGGAATCAACCTCAACCCTGTATAGCTAACTCCAACATTCACATATAGAGTGTCTATGGTTGTTCCGAAATATATATAGATGTGTCGACATGATAGGTCGAAACATTGTATACGTGTCTATGGTATCTCAAGATTACATAATATACAATACAAGTTGATTAAGTTATGGTTGGAATAGATTTGTTACCAATTTTTACATAGCTAAAATGAGAAAAATTATCCAATCTTGTTTTACCCATAACTTCTTCATTTTAAATCCGTTTTGAGTGAATCAAATTGCTATGGTTTCATATTGAACTATATTTTATGAATCTAAACAGAAAAGTATAGGTTTTTAGTCGGAAAAATAAGTTACAAGTCATTTTTGTAAAGGTAGTCATTTCAGTCGAAAGAACGACGTCTAGATGACCATTTTAGAAAACATACTTCCACTTTGAGTTTAACCATAATTTTTGAATATATTTTCATGTTCATATTAAAAATCATTTTCTCAGAATAACAACTTTTAAATCAAAGTTTATCATAGTTTTTAATTAACTAACCCAAAACAGCCCGCGGTGTTACTACGACGGCGTAAATCCGGTTTTACGGTGTTTTTCGTGTTTTCAGGTTTTAAATCATTAAGTTAGCATATCATATAGATATAGAACATGTGTTTAGTTGATTTTAAAAGTCAAGTTAGAAGGATTAACTTTTGTTTGCGAACAAGTTTAGAATTAACTAAACTATGTTCTAGTGATTACAAGTTTAAACCTTCGAATAAGATAGCTTTATATGTATGAATCGAATGATGTTATGAACATCATTACTACCTTAAGTTCCTTGGATAAACCTACTGGAAGAGAGAAAAATGGATCTAGCTTCAATGGATCCTTGGATGGCTCGAAGTTCTTGAAGCAAAATCATGACACGAAAACAAGTTCAAGTAAGATCATCACTTGAAATAAGATTGTTATAGTTATAGAAATTGAACCAAAGTTTGAATATGATTATTACCTTGTATTAGAATGATAACCTACTGTAAGAAACAAAGATTTCTTGAGGTTGGATGATCACCTTACAAGATTGGAAGTGAGCTAGCAAACTTGAAAGTATTCTTGATTTTATGAAACTAGAACTTTTGGAATTTATGAAGAACACTTAGAACTTGAAGATAGAACTTGAGAGAGATCAATTAGATGAAGAAAATTGAAGAATGAAAGTGTTTGTAGGTGTTTTTGGTCGTTGGTGTAAGGATTAGATATAAAGGATATGTAATTTTGTTTTCATGTAAATAAGTCATGAATGATTACTCATATTTTTGTAATTTTATGAGATATTTCATGCTAGTTGCCAAATGATGGTTCCCACATGTGTTAGGTGACTCACATGGGCTGCTAAGAGCTGATCATTGGAGTGTATATACCAATAGTACATACATCTAAAAGCTGTGTATTGTACGAGTACGAATACGAGTGCATACGAGTAGAATTGTTGATGAAACTGAACGAGGATGTAATTGTAAGCATTTTTGTTAAGTAGAAGTATTTTGATAAGTGTCTTGAAGTCTTTAAAAAGTGTATGAATACATATTAAAACACTACATGTATATACATTTTAACTGAGTCGTTAAGTCATCGTTAGTCGTTACATGTAAATGTTGTTTTGAAACCTTTAGGTTAACGATCTTGTTAAATGTTGTTAACCCAATGTTTATAATATCAAAAGAGATTTTAAATTATTATATTATCGTGATATTATGATGTACGAATATCTCTTAATATGATATATATACATTAAATGTCGTTACAACGATAATCGTTACATATATGTCTCGTTTCAAAATCATTAAGTTAGTAGTCTTGTTTTTACATATGTAGTTCATTGTTAATATACTTAATGATATGTTTACTTATCATAATATCATGTTAACTATATATATAACCATATATATGTCATCGTATAGTTTTTACAAGTTTTAACGTTCGTGAATCACCGGTCAACTTGGGTGGTCAATTGTCTATATGAAACCTATTTCAATTAATTAAGTCTTAAAAAGTTTGATTGCTTAACATGTTGGAAACATTTAATCATGTAATATCAATCTCAATTAATATATATAAACATGGAAAAGTTCGGGTCACTACAGTACCTACCCGTTAAATAAATTTCGTCCCGAAATTTTAAGCTGTTGAAGGTGTTGACGAATCTTCTGGAAATAGATGCGGGTATTTCTTCTTCATCTGATCTTCACGCTCCCAGGTGAAATCGGGTCCTCTACGAGCATTCCATCGAACCTTAACAATTGGTATCTTGTTTTGCTTAAGTCTTTTAACCTCACGATCCATTATTTCGATGGGTTCTTCGATGAATTGAAGTTTTTCATTGATTTGGATTTCATCTAACGGAATAGTGAGATCTTCTTTAGCAAAACATTTCTTCAAATTCGAGACGTGGAAAGTGTTATGTACAGCCGCGAGTTGTTGAGGTAACTCAAGTCGGTAAGCTACTGGTCCGACACGATCAATAATCTTGAATGGTCCAATATACCTTGGATTTAATTTCCCTCGTTTACCAAATCGAACAACGCCTTTCCAAGGTGCAACTTTAAGCATGACCATCTCTCCAATTTCAAATTCTATATCTTTTCTTTTAATGTCAGCGTAGCTCTTTTGTCGACTTTGGGCGGTTTTCAACCGTTGTTGAATTTGGATGATCTTCCCGGTAGTTTCTTGTATAATCTCTGGACCCGTAATCTGTCTATCCCCCACTTCACTCCAACAAATCGAAGACCTGCACTTTCTACCATAAAGTGCTTCAAACGGCGCCATCTCAATGCTTGAATAGTAGCTGTTGTTGTAGGAAAATTCTGCTAATGGTAGATGTCGATCCCAACTGTTTCCGAAATCAATAACACATGCTCGTAGCATGTCTTCAAGCGTTTGTATTGTCCTTTCGCTCTGCCCATCAGTTTGTGGATGATAGGCAGTACTCATGTCTAGACGAGTTCCTAATGCTTGCTGTAATGTCTGCCAGAATCTTGAAATAAATCTGCCATCCCTATCAGAGATAATAGAGATTGGTATTCCATGTCTGGAGATGACTTCCTTCAAATACAGTCGTGCTAACTTCTCCATCTTGTCATCTTCTCTTATTGGCAAGAAGTGTGCTGATTTGGTGAGATGATCAACTATTACCCAAATAGTATCAAAACCACTTGCAGTCCTTGGCAATTTAGTGACGAAATCCATGGTAATGTTTTTCCATTTCCATTCCGGGATTTCGGGTTGTTGAAGTAGACCTGATGGTTTCTGATGTTCAGCTTTGACCTTAGAACACGTCAAACATTCTCCTACGTATTTAGCAACATCGGCTTTCATACCCGGCCACCAAAAATGTTTCTTGAGATCCTTGTACATCTTCCCCGTTCCAGGATGTATTGAGTATCTGGTTTTATGAGCTTCTCTAAGTACCATTTCTCTCATATCTCCAAATTTTGGTACCCAAATCCTTTCAGCCCTATACCGGGTTCCGTCTTCCCGAATATTAAGATGTTTCTCCGATCCTTTGGATATTACATCCTTTAAATTTCCCTCTTTTAAAACTCCTTGTTGCTCCTCCTTTATTTGAGTAGTAAGGTTATTATGAATCATTATATTCATAGATTTTACTCGAATGGGTTCTCTGTCCTTCCTGCTCAAGGCATCGGCTACCACATTTGCCTTCCCCGGGTGGTAACGAATCTCAAAGTCGTAATCATTCAATAATTCAATCCACCTACGCTGCCTCATATTCAGTTGTTTCTGATTAAATATGTGTTGAAGACTTTTGTGGTCGGTATATATAATACTTTTGACCCCATATAAGTAGTGTCTTCAAGTCTTTAATGCAAAAACAACCGCACCTAATTCCAAATCATGCGTCGTATAATTTCGTTCGTGAATCTTCAATTGTCTAGACGCATAAGCAATCACCTTCGTTCGTTGCATTAATACACAACGTAGACCTTGCTTTGATGCGTCACAATAAATCACAAAATCATCATTCCCTTCAGGCAATGACAATATAGGTGCTGTAGTTAGCTTTTTCTTCAATAACTGAAACGCTTTCTCTTGTTCATCATTCCATTCAAATTTCTTCCCTTTATGCGTTAATGCAGTCAAGGGTTTTGCTATTCTGGAAAAGTCTTGGATGAACCTTCTGTAGTAACCAGCTAGTCCTAAAAACTGGCGTATGTGTTTCGGAGTTTTCGGGGTTTCCCACTTTTCAACAGTTTCTATCTTTGCCGGATCCACCTTAATACCTTCTTTGTTCACTATGTGATCGACGAATTGAACTTCTTCCAACCAAAATGCACACTTTGAAAACTTAGCGTACAATTCTTCCTTCCTCAATACTTCTAACACCTTTCTCAAATGTTCACCGTGTTCTTGGTCATTCTTTGAGTAAATAAGTATGTCATCAATGAAAACAATGACAAACTTGTCAAGGTATGGTCCACACACTCGGTTCATAAGGTCCATGAACATAGCTGGTGCATTAGTTAAACCAAACGGCATGACCATAAACTAGTAATGACCGTAACGTGTTCTGAAAGCAGTCTTTGGAATATCATCTTCTTTCACCCGCATTTGATGATACCCGGAACGTAAGTCAATCTTTGAATAAACAGACGAGCCTTGTAGTTGATCAAATAAGTCGTCGATTCTCGGTAGTGGGTAGCGGTTCTTGATGGTAAGTTTGTTCAACTCTCGGTAGTCGATACACAACCTGAATGTACCATCTTTCTTCTTGACAAACAAAACAGGAGCTCCCCACGGTGATGTGCTTGGTCGAATGAAACCACGCTCTAAAAGTTCTTGTAATTGGCTTTGCAGTTCTTTCATCTCGTTGGGTGCGAGTCTGTAAGGAGCACGAGCTATTGGTGCAGCTCCTGGTACAAGATCTATTTGAAATTCAACGGATCGATGTGGGGGTAATCCCGATAATTCTTTCGGAAATACATCAGGAAATTCTTTTGCGACGGGAACATCATTGATGCTCTTTTCTTCAGTTTGTACATTCTCGACGTGTGCTAGAACAGCATAGCAACCTTTTCTTATTAGTTTTTGTGCCTTCAAATTACTAATAAGATGTAGCTTCGTGTTGCCCTTTTCTCCGTACACCATTAAGGGTTTTCCTTTTTCTCGTATAATGCGAATTGCATTTTTGTAGCAAACGATCTCTGCTTTCACTTCTTTCAACCAGTCCATACCGATTATCACATCAAAACTCCCTAACTCTACTGGTATCAAATCAATCTTAAATGTTTCGCTAACCAGTTTAATTTCTCGATTCCAACATATATTATCTGCTGAAATTAATTTACCATTTGCTAATTCGAGTAAAAATTTACTATCCAAAGGTGTCAATGGACAACTTAATTTAGCACAAAAATCTCTACTCATATAGCTTCTATCCGCACCCGAATCAAATAAAACATAAGCATATTTATTGTCAACAAGAAACGTACCTGTAACAAGCTCCGGGTCTTCCTGTGCCTCTGCCGCATTAATATTGAAAACTCTTCCGCGGCCTTGTCCATTCGTGTTCTCCTGGTTCGGGCAATTTCTAATAATGTGGCCCAGTTTTCCACATTTATAACAAACTACATTGGCATAACTTGCTCCGCCATTACTCGTTCCAACACCATTTGTTCCTTTCGTTCTATTAACCCCTGGTCCGTAGACCTCACACTTCGCCGCGCTATGACCATTTCTTTTACACTTGTTGCAAAATTTGGTGCAGAACCCCGAGTGATACTTTTCACACCTTTGGCATAGCTGCTTCTGATTGTTGTTGTTGTTGCGGTTATTATTGTTGTTGGGATGATTGTTGTAGTTGCTGCTGTTGTTGTTGTTGTTGTTGTTGTTGTTGTTGTTGTTGTTGTTGGGCCGTTTGTTGTAGTTGCGATTGATGTTGCGATTGTTGGGATAATTGTTGCGATTATTGTTGTAACTGCTGTTGTTGTTGTATTGGTGATTCTTATCACCGTTTTCCTCCCACTTTCTTTTGACTTGCTTCACATTGGCCTCTTCAGCAGTCTGTTCTTTAATTCTTTCTTCAATCTGGTTCACTAGTTTGTGAGCCATTCTACATGCCTGTTGTATGGAGGCAGGCTCGTGTGAACTTATATCTTCTTGGATTCTTTCCGGTAATCCTTTCACAAACGCGTCGATCTTCTCTTCCTCATCTTCGAATGCTCCCGGACACAATAGGCACAATTCTGTGAATCGTCTTTCGTACGTGGTAATATCAAATCCTTGGGTTCGTAACCCTCTAAGTTCTGTCTTGAGCTTATTGACCTCGGTTCTGGGACGGTACTTCTCG
The DNA here is from genome assembly GCF_046630445.1 of Rutidosis leptorrhynchoides. Classification (NCBI taxonomy): domain Eukaryota; kingdom Viridiplantae; phylum Streptophyta; class Magnoliopsida; order Asterales; family Asteraceae; genus Rutidosis; species Rutidosis leptorrhynchoides. The sequence continues at coordinate 508,968,313 of NC_092336.1, forward strand.
TTCATCAAGTGCTTGAATGCTGACCACGGTAGTGCGTAAGCATCATCTTGTCCCACTTGCTCTAGATAGGTATTCTACCATATTAACGCAGAACCTGTGAAGGTATGCGTAGCGTACTTCACTTTGTCCTCTTCAGTACACTTACTTATGGCAAACACCGATTCGACCTTCTCGGTCAACCGTTTCAATCCGATCGGTCCTTCGGTTCCATCAAATTCTAAAGGTTTGCAGGCAGTGAATTCTTTGTAGGTGCATCCTACACGATTTCCTGTACCGCCAGATCCAAGGTTATTGTTGGTATGTAGCGCAGCCTGTACTGCAGCTATGTTTGAAGCTAGAAAAGTACGGAATTCCTCTTCATTCATATTCACGGTGTGTCGAGTAGTCGGTGCCATTTCCTTCAAAATAGTCAAATGGAACAAGTTAATCATACAGAATATTAAGAGTAGTTAATAGTATTTCGTAGCATAATATGAACTCATTTATAAAAGCTTTTTCTTCATATTAGCGTTTTATAAGTTTAAATTCGGGTAGTACCTACCCGTTAAGTTCATACTTAGTAGCTAATATACAATTCAACTACTACAATTCTATATGAAAAACTGATTATAATAATATTTCGCGTTCAAACTTTTACACAATATTTTACAAACTTACAATACCGCTTATTTTACATATAGCATGAAATATAGCACACAATAAATTTGATACAAGATGGTTGTGAAGATAATTCTAGCTAGTACACAAGTCGTTCAGCAAAGGCAATAAAGACACGTAATTCATACGTCCAGAAACAAGTCATGCATTCTGGTTTTACTAGGATTACTTCCCATCCTTGGTCTTGTGGAACATAACCGTTATGGCCGTTGATAAAACAGCGTGTTGTAACGTCGTCAAAGGGACGAGGGTTACGTAATGTCCAACAGTCCCGTAACAATCTAAAAACCTCATTTCTTACCCCAATTACCGACTCCGTCACTTGTGGGAACGTTTTGTTTAATACTTGTAGCCCGATGTTCTTGTTCTCACTTTGGTGAGAAGCGAACATTACTAATCTGTAAGCATAACATGCTTCTTTATGTTGCATGTTAGCCGCTTTTTCTAAATCACGAAGTCCTATATTATGATATACTGAGTCAAAATAATTTCTTAACCCGTTGCGTAAAATAGCATTTGGGTTCCCCGCAATATATGCGTCAAAGTAAACACATCGTAACTTATGGATTTCCCAATGTGATATCCCCCATCTTTCGAACGAAAGCCTTTTATAAACCAAGGCATTCTTGGAACGTTCTTCGAATGTCTTACAAACTGATCTCGCCTTAAATAGTTGTGCCGAAGAATTCTGACCGACTCTAGACAAGATTTCATCAATCATGTCTCCGGGTAGGTCTCTTAAAATATTGGGTTGTCTATCCATTTTGTGTTTTTATACTTTAAAATAGACAAGAGTTAGATTCATAAAAAAAATACTTATTAATACAAGCAATTTTTACATATATCATAAAGCATAAGCACACAATATTACATATATTACGCCACACGAATACAACTATCTTAGTCCGAGCCGTTTTTCCAAGTTTCTAGGGATATATGATGTTCCCTTAATATGAGCCGTCGTTGTCCATATTGGTTTAGAAAAACCTGGTGGTTTAGAGGTTCACGGGTCATTGTTACAACTTAAGGACTTCGGGGGTTGACGATACATATAAAGTTCATTGGGGTTGGAATTAGATTTCTCTATTTTTATGCCCTTTCCCTTATTATTTTCTTTTGCCTTTTTAAATTCAGTTGGGGTAATTTCTATAACATCATCGGAATTCTCGTCGGAATCCGATTCATCGGAGAATTGGTAATCCTCCCAATATTTTGCTTCCTTGGCGGAAACACCATTGACCATAATTAACCTTTGTCGGTTGGTTGAGGATTTTCTTTTACTTAACCGTTTTATTATTTCCCTCACCGGTTCTATTTCTTCATCCGGTTCCGATTCTTCTTCCGGTTCCGATTCTTCTTCCGGTTCCGACTCTTCTTCCGGTTCCTCTTCGGGAACTTGTGAATCAGTCCACGAATCATTCCAATTTACATTTGACTCTTCATTATTATTAGGTGAGTCAATGGGACTTGTTCTAGAGGTAGACATCTATCACATAATATCAAACGCGTTAAGAAATTAATATATCACATAATATTCACATGTTAAAAATATATAGTTTCCAACAAAATTTGTTAAGCAATCATTTTTCAAGTAAACACGGTCGAAGTCCAGACTCACTAATGCATCCTAACAAACTCGATAAGACACACTAATGCAAAATTCTGGTTCTCTAAGACCAACGCTCGGATACCAACTGAAATGTCCCGTTCTTATTGATTAAAAACGTTCCATATTAATTGATTTCGTTGCGAGGTTTTGACCTCTATATGAGACATTTTTCAAAGACTGCATTCATTTTAAAACAAACCATAACCTTTATTTCTTCAATAAAGGTTTAAAAAGCTTTACGTAGATTATCAAATAATGATAATCTAAAATATCCTGTTTACACACGACCATTACATAATGGTTTACAATACAAATAAGTTACAACAAAATAAGTTTCTTGAATGCAGTTTTTACACAATATCATACAAGCATGGACTCCAAATCTCGTCCTTATTTAAGTATGCGACAGCGGAAGCTCTTAATAATCACCTGAGAATAAACATGCTTAAAACGTCAACAAAAATGTTGGTGAGTTATAGGTTTAACCTATATATATCAAATCATAATAATAGACCACAAGATTTCATATTTCAATACACATCCCATACATAGAGATAAAAATCATTCATATGGTGAACACCTGGTAACCGACATTAACAAGATGCATATATAAGAATATCCCCATCATTCCGGGACACCCTTCGGATATGATATAAATTTCGAAGTACTAAAGCATCCGGTACTTTGGATGGGGCTTGTTGGGCCCGATAGATCTATCTTTAGGATTCACGTCAATTAGGGTGTCTGTTCCCTAATTCTTAGATTACCAGACTTAATAAAAAGGGGCATATTCGATTTCGATAATTCAACCATAGAATGTAGTTTCACGTACTTGTGTCTATTTTGTAAATCATTTATAAAACCTGCATGTATTCTCATCCTAAAAATATTAGATTTTAAAAGTGGGACTATAACTCACTTTCACAGATTTTTACTTCGTTGGGAAGTAAGACTTGGCCACTGGTTGATTCACGAACCTATAACAATATATACATATATATCAAAGTATGTTCAAAATATATTTACAACACTTTTAATATATTTTGATGTTTTAAGTTTATTAAGTCAGCTGTCCTCGTTAGTAACCTACAACTAGTTGTCCACAGTTAGATGTACAGAAATAAATCGGTAAATATTATCTTGAATCAATCCACGACCCAGTGTATACGTATCTCAGTATTGATCACAACTCAAACTATATATATTTTGGAATCAACCTCAACCCTGTATAGCTAACTCCAACATTCACATATAGAGTGTCTATGGTTGTTCCGAAATATATATAGATGTGTCGACATGATAGGTCGAAATATTGTATACGTGTCTATGGTATCTCAAGATTACATAATATACAATACAAGTTGATTAAGTTATGGTTGGAATAGATTTGTTACCAATTTTTACGTAGCTAAAATGAGAAAAATTATCCAATCTTGTTTTACCCATAACTTCTTCATTTTAAATCCGTTTTGAGTGAATCAAATTGCTATGGTTTCATATTGAACTCTATTTTATGAATCTAAACAGAAAAGTATAGGTTTATAGTCGGAAAAATAAGTTACAAGTCGTTTTTGTAAAGGTAGTCATTTCAGTCGAAAGAACAACGTCTAGATGACCATTTTAGAAAACATACTTCCACTTTGAGTTTAACCATAATTTTTGGATATAGTTTCATGTTCATATTAAAAATCATTTTCTCAGAATAACAACTTTTAAATCAAAGTTTATCATAGTTTTTAATTAACTAACCCAAAACAGCCCGCGGTGTTACTACGACGGCGTAAATCCGGTTTTACGGTGTTTTTCGTGTTTCCAGGTTTTAAATCATTAAGTTAGCATATCATATAGATATAGAACATGTGTTTAGTTGATTTTAAAAGTCAAGTTAGAAGGATTAACTTTTGTTTGCGAACAAGTTTAGAATTAACTAAACTATGTTCTAGTGATTACAAGTTTAAACCTTCGAATAAGATAGCTTTATATGTATGAATCGAATGATGTTATGAACATCATTACTACCTTAAGTTCCTTGGATAAACCTACTGGAAGAGAGAAAAATGGATCTAGCTTCAATGGATCCTTGGATGGCTCGAAGTTCTTGAAGCAAAATCATGACACGAAAACAAGTTCAACTAAGATCATCACTTGAAATAAGATTGTTATAGTTATAGAAATTGAACCAAAGTTTGAATATGATTATTACCTTGTATTAGAATGATAACCTACTGTAAGAAACAAAGATTTCTTGAGGTTGGATGATCACCTTACAAGATTGGAAGTGAGCTAGCAAACTTGAAAGTATTCTTGATTTTATGAAACTAGAACTTTTGGAATTTATGAAGAACACTTAGAACTTGAAGATAGAACTTGAGAGAGATCAATTAGATGAAGAAATTTGAAGAATGAAAGTGTTTGTAGGTGTTTTTGGTCGTTGGTGTATGGATTAGATATAAAGGATATGTAATTTTGTTTTCATGTAAATAAGTCATGAATAATTACTCATATTTTTGTAATTTTATGAGATATTTCATGCTAGTTGCCAAATGATGGTTCCCACATGTGTTAGGTGACTCACATGGGCTGCTAAGAGCTGATCATTGGAGTGTATATACCAATAGTACATACATCTAAAAGCTGTGTATTGTACGAGTACGAATACGGGTGCATACGAGTAGAATTGTTGATGAAACTGAACGAGGATGTAATTGTAAGCATTTTTGTTAAGTAGAAGTATTTTGATTAGTGTCTTGAAGTCTTTCAAAAGTATATGAATACATATTAAAACACTACATGTATATACATTTTAACTGAGTCGTTAAGTCATCGTTAGTCGTTACATGTAAATGTTGTTTTGAAACCTTTAGGTTAACGATCTTGTTAAATGTTGTTAACCCAATGTTTATAATATCAAAAGAGATTTTAAATTATTATATTATCATGATATTATGATGTACGAATATCTCTTAATATGATATATATACATTAAATGTCGTTACAACGATAATCGTTACATATATGTCTCGTTTCAAAAACATTAAGTTAGTAGTCTTGTTTTTACATATGTAGTTCATTGTTAATATACTTAATGATATGTTTACTTATCATAATATCATGTTAACTATATATATAACCATATATATGTCATCATATAGTTTTTACAAGTTTTAACGTTCGTGAATCACCGGTCAACTTGGGTGGTCAATTGTCTATATGAAACCTATTTCAATTAATTAAGTCTTAACAAGTTTGATTGCTTAACATGTTGGAAACATTTAATCATGTAAATATCAATCTCAATTAATATATATAAACATGGAAAAGTTCGGGTCACTACAATCAGAGCGGTGGTAGCGAAACAGGTCTTGCATTAATGTGTCTAATTGATAGTTGTTTAGATGCATTAGTGGATCTGGACTTCGACCGTGTCTGCTTGTCAAAAGTTTTGCTTATCATTTTTGTCGAAAATCATCTGCTTATCATCTTTAGGAAATTACCTACTCATTATTCTTAGTCTAGACACATCTTACTGCATTGACTGCATGATTAGTGTATAGACAAAACTCATATCTTAGCGTATCTGCTAAATTATATCTTAGCGTATCTATTACGATAGACTTTGCCTGATATCTTCCGTAAATTACTCCGTAATTTAGGGGAATCTGGTACTATATATATCTATGCATATGATGCATTGAGAATACCATCCAACTATCAATTGCTGTCACTAAACTCTTCATACCAAAAATCTTTTCTGAGATCGCGTAAGATGGCCTCTACGAATTGACCAAGTTCCTCTGACTCCGAAGACAGTGTGACAGGAGCACACCAACCAATCAACTACCGTGATTATTGGAGAAAATGGGGGTGGGTTCGCGACATACTCACCCTATGGAGAAGGGAAGAAGGTACTCCATATCATGAACCAAATCTACCACCTAACCTTGGAGTACTTGACCCGCTAACCGGCGAACCCGTTCGCAACACCGTTTATACCCTTTTTGCAAGAATTTTTCGACTTGAGACTACCATTAACGGAACTAGATAAGATATTCGACCTTTACCTCACACTGATAACCAACCAGGGTTAGTAGAAGAAGTTAGAGAACTCCGAGTTCGAGTATTAACTTTAGAGAGCACGGTACACAATTTGCAAGCACCAGCAGTATCACCAACACCAGTAACATCACCCGCTTCAGCACCAACGGTACCAGTACCACCAATAACCCAAGTTTCAACAATCCATGCCTCAACATCTCATTCTGTACCTTGAGCATAATCATCGTTCAACTTATCGTTCTATCTACTTTATCTTCGTTCTACATATCGTTCTACATCGATTATCTTCGTTCTACGTAACGTTCTACCTCATTTATCTTCGTTCGACATGGTGATTATGTAATCTCTAATGTTTTAGAGATTATATATTCTTGTTCTAATGGTAAATCAAATGAGTTTAATATCATATTGACTCATTAAATCCATGATTACATCTGAAGAAAATATATATGTATATATATTTTCATAAAGATTGTAATTAAAAATTCTTTTGTACAAATTGTTAATGGTGAAAATATTTTAACGGGTAGGTAATACCCGAGGAATATTTAGATTGCACATTAATAAGTTACACTGTACATTCTTTGAATCTGATCCAACAGTCATTTACTATCCTACTTACATTCACCGATATACGTATCCGTTCACCGCATAATAACCCTTTTCATTCAATTTCATATTTGGATTTTGACTTATCAAAATCTAACAAGTGGCATAATGAAGGAAACATTGGACAAAATAAAATTTGTTAGAAACAAACAAATTAACTAATTGAAATTTTATTAAGAATCCACGCTAACTGTTCCAGCTAACTGTTCCTAGCTAACTGATTACATTTTATTTATCGCAATTTAATTATCGCAATTTTATTTATCGTCATTTAATTTCTGTTATTTACTTTACGCACTTTATTTATCGTTATTTAATTTCTGTTGTTTATTTATACACTTTAAATAATGGGACACGTATACAAGGTTTTGACATATCATATTGACCCATCTATATATCTATCTTGGAACAACCATAGACACTCTATATGTAAATGACGGAGTTAGCTATACAGGGTTGAGGTTGATTCCAAAATATATATATAGTTTGAGTTGTGATCAATACTGAGACCGGTACACGGGTCACGATACGTATTAATTAATTTGAATATTATATATTAATTTATATATGAATATATTGGATGATTGGACAATTGGACTATTGGACTGCTAACTTTGGACAATTAAAATGAATTAAAATATTGATTATAACATATGAAACTAAACAATTCTTCAAGTTTGCCACTTGATTTCATCTTAAATCTCATTTGTACCTCGAGAGTTACAATCCGCGTTCAAATCTTTTCATGATTCTTGAAAACACCTCAATCGAGAAGTTGAACCAACCGCACTTTATCTACGGAAGAAAAGATTTATGCATATAGTTATGCACCTGAAAAACTCTCGAACCCAAAGTTATAGTTTAACACGTACCGCATCGAATTCTTTATCATTTATTAGCAAAAACAACCTTATGACTCCTTTTCAAAGTAGCCAATTTTTTCACAGCTCCAGCAACTCAACTTCGACTTTTCATTCGATACAATCTTATTATAACTTTGATATATATGCGTGCTCTTTATTGCTACCGGGGAACCTTTTATATTCCACCATATTACCATCAGCGTTTAATCATCTAAAAACACAATTCTCCTGAAAACACCTCGAAATGATAACCGACGATTCAGATATGGCTGCATTAAATACAGAGGAAACAGAAAAATTGTAGATGGTTTAAACGGCCAAGAGTTTGATGATAAAGAATGGAGTGTTGGGAATGCTCGATAGAAAATTTAGCACCAAAAAGCGGATTATGCAAAACTATGAAGGAGACTGTGGACAAATCACCAACCTGTACTTAAAGAATCCGAATGATTCTGTATCTGATGAACTCTTTAGCGAATATCTTGCTCCTTATTTATTCTAAATTCTAGAGGAAGAATTTTCTTTATCAACCTCCGAACTTAGAAATTCCAAAATATCATTATAAATATCTTCGATATTTCTGAAGATATTTTCTTAAATATTCTTGTCCGAAATTATCTACTTCTTCGTGTTATCTGTATTCCATTAAATTGAAAACTTCTGTAAAATCTAAGTATAAATACGAATTAATTCTGGAGAAGTGTTAAGAATTTGATCATGAGTCAGTATAATATAATGCTCTTGGCCAACGTGATTATATTACAGTAAGTCATGCTGAGTTTCTAATGGAACGTGAAAAAGGATCACAGATCATACCATTATCATGTACCATGTTACACAACTCTTTCATTCTATTTAATCTCTAAGTATATCACGAAATTATTTTCCTTGATATTTCTGTTTTTCCGTAATTTCGACAGTTTGCTAATAAATCGTGCGATTACATTTTCTTCCCGATTAGAAGATTTCTTAAAATTCCTTGAATTCCGGGAATCCACCATGACTATGTCAAAAGTCAAGACAAAACTTTTCACTCTTTTGTGGTAGCTTCACTCGTACGCTTCGTATGATCGAATTGTTTTATCTATATTACTCAATGATGATAAAACTTCATTATCACCTCATATTCGTCATAAAAACAATTTTATTGTTAGCCATGACGACCTCACTCAAATTTCGGGGACGAAATTTCCTTAACGGGTGGGTACTGTAACGACCCGGAAAATTTCGACTAATTTTAAACCAAACTCTAGATACGATATAATATTTTCGACACGATAAGAAATGTCTGTTAGGTTAGATCTCAAAAATTTTGAACTGTTTCATATATTTAATTGACCTTCGACCACTTCCGACGATTCACGAATAATTAATTGTAAATAGATACGAGTGTGTGTATGTGTGTATATATATATATATATATATATAATAACTGGAAATATAAATTGAAATATTATATGTTGTTGTTATTAAATTTAATTGTGTAAAATACAATAAAAATATTATATAGGAAAATTATAATTTAAAACATATCTATATATGTAAATAAGGTACATTAAATATATATATTATGATTTCGAATTTATTTAGTAAATGACAGTAATACTCGTTTGATGTTTCGAACGATATTAAACAAATTAAAAATGAACTTATAGAGAATTTAAAAATGAACGTTAATCTGTAATTAGGTGACTTAAATTTAGCTTGTTAAAAATATATTTAAATATATTAAGTTAAGTTTTTATACTTCGTACATTTTACTTGGGAGTGAGCCTCATTAATCAATCAACTTTTTATGATTGATTTTACACCCTAAAAGACCGAAATAAATAAAGACATTTAATATAAAAATTTGAGATTTTTCTGAGAACCTTTATCCGCCACTGATTATCAACGGACCACGATATATTACTATTAAAAAAATGTCGGTAGTTAAATAACAAACAAGTGACTGCTTCTTTCTTTTAAAAAAAACATGTGGACATGTTTCTTTTATTATTTAATTATTACTTTTATCCTTATAAATATTCTATGCATATGTAAGATATGATCAATCTTCTATTGTTATTCACTACAACCATCGAGACCCATTTCAACATCTTCAACACCATCACTTTGTTTTGTTTCTTATTTTCTTCGTGAACACCACCTATCCATCAAAAAGCTTCTTGAACTTACTTAATGTTTCTGTTTCAAAGCGTAACACACCTTCTCTTCATCATCTTCCCACGATAGCCACCACCTGTCATCTCAACTGTTGGCCGAAAACCACCGAACACCACCAAGAATCATCCAATCCGCCACCATTAAACATGCTACTGTACGAACAGACTGGTACACCGTTTTCATTTCTGTCCAGCTCGAACCAGACTCAACAACCATCCCAACCGGATCACTTTACTAAGGATTTGTTTCGTTATCCAGGTAACCATAGGATCGAAGTCCTTGTTACTCGACTCAACCATCACCTCGTCCATCATAAATACCCAAATCAGCTTCCACCGATCACCGGCCACCCTACAACACCACCACAACCGTGAATCACCATCACCTCCAACATCTTTTCTCTCTACGTCTCTCTCCCTCCCTCTCTACAACCTATTTTCGATTAGGTTTCATATTTCTGTCAATCGAAAAGCTGTAAATAGCACCTGTCCTTGCTGCATATGTGTAGCTGTGAACCACCACTTAAAAAAAAACCACCACCAGACGTCACCACCACACCAAACTACCAACGGATCTAACTACTCACTGCTATTATGATTCGACTGAAACAGTAATATTATATAGGAAGGAGACGATGAACAGGAGAAGGTTGAGGAGGTGTGAGATTGACAATGACGAAGGCTGCTGCACCTGCTTGTTTTGATTTACTGCTATACGCCTTGTTCCTGTTTCTTTTAAACAACAAGAATGATGATGATGATGTTTTTAGTCGAATGATTATTTAATGAACCGAAGACCCCACTTGTTATTTTCTGTTCAACCTACTTCACACACGAAATCGAACTTTAATTCGTTATGGACGTGAGTAATCTGTTTGGACTATAAAAATCGGGTTTTAATAAATGGGTTTCAGTTATTTGGCCTGTTGGGCCGAATTGATCATGGGTCGAAATAAATAGATATAAATTTACGGGATGTAATTTAATCAGAAACGAAAGAATGGAGGGTTGGTTAGGGTGTTGTCTTTGTGAGCGAGAGGTCCTGGGTTCGAGTCCTGGCAAGGCAATTAGTTCTTTTTGGAGCCTTTTTCTTGTGAGGTAGTTATTATTATTATTCATCTAATTATTATTATTATTATTATTATTATTATTATTATTATTATTATTATTATTATTATTATTATTATTATTATTATTATTATTATTATTATTATTATTATTATTATTATTATTATTATTATTCCTAATAGTTGGAAGTATTAGTATTATTATCATTAAATTAATTAATAACATTATCATTATTGTTTTTATTAGTATCATCATTAAAGTATTATAATTATGATTGTTATTACTAAAATAAGTATTAGTTATCAGTTATTATTATTAAGTATTAAGTATTATTAACAAATTATCATTTTCATTATCATTATTAATAAACTTATCTTTTTATTAAAAATTACTATTATTATTAAAAGTATTATTTCTATTAAAATTATTACTTTGTTATCATTAAAAAACCTTCATTTTCTTATTAACATTTTCATTATTAAAAAGTAACATTTTTATTATTATTATTATTACTATTATTACTATCACTATTATTATTATTATTATTATTATTATTATTATTATTATTATTATTATTATTATTATTATTATTATTATTATTATTATTATTATTATTATTATTATTATTATTATTATCCTCAACTTAGTATTATTACAATTATTAATTTTTGCAAACATAAGATATTTATATAAAAATATATTTATATATACTAACATTACATAATATTATGTTTTAACTAATATAATATTATTTATATTGATATAACGTTAATTAAATCATATATCAAATGAGCGTTATGATATATTATAAGTAATAAAAAAATTATATATGAATATTAATCTTAATACATAACTAAATATATATAAAGTTGTTCGATTTTCAGTATATGCATTAATATACATATAAATGATTTAGGTTCGTGAATCTGAGATCAACCCTACAATTGTTCAATGTCGTAATATATATTTTTACTACAAAATACAGTATGGTGAGTTTCATTTGCTCCCTTTTTAATTGCTTTTGCAATATATATTTTTGGGCTGAGAATACATGCGCTGCTTTTATAAATGTTTACGAAATAGACACAAGTACTTAAAATATATTCTACGTTGAGTTGTACCACTGGCATACTTCCCTGTAGCTTGGTAACTACTATTTACATGGGTATTGTAAACGCGAATCCTGTTGATAGATCTATCGGGCCTGACAACCCCAACCGGGCTGGACGACCAGTATTCAACGGTTGCACAGTACTTCGTTTCGTGACTACACTTGGTACAGTATAGTGAGATTTCATAATAAAGGGAATATGCGACGTTGATTAAATGTTAAGTATGGTTACCAAGTGCTCAACCACTTAGAATATTTTTATTAAATCGTTTGTGTATATGAAATCTTGTGGTCTATTAAGGTATAGAAATGATTGTTATGATAAACCTATGAACTCACCAACCTTTTGGTTGACACTTTAAAGCATGTTTATTCTCAGGTAGGAATTAAGTCTTCCGCTGTGCATTTGCTCAATTTAAGGACATTAATTGGAGTCGATCATCGCAATGGGACCAAATGTTGATGACTTCGTCCAGGTGGATAAGGACGGGTCTTTACAGTCGATGCTTTGAGCCGAAAGGAAAGAATGGTACCTCTTCGTGTCCGAGCCTTGAACATCACCATCCATTCGAATCTTAATAGCCAGATCCGGGTAGCCCAAGATGAGGCTCTCAAAGAGGAGAATATTTCTCAAGAACATTTGAACATCCTCGTTTCTCGATTTAAGGTCAAGGAGACTGGACTCCGGTACTTTGCCGGAAGAATCTGGGTGCCTAGTTATGGGGATTTACGAAGCCTCATTCTGGATGAAAGCCCACAAGTCAAGATATTCGATTTGTCCAGGAGCCAGTAAGATGTATCACGATCTCAAGGAGCAGTATTGGTGGCCTAATCTCAAGAAGGATGTTGCTACTTATGTTGGGAAGTGTTTGGCTTGTTCGAAAGTTAAGGCCGCACATCAAAGGCCATCTGGATTACTTTAGCAACCAGAAATCCCGCAATGGAAGTGAGAGAGGATAACGATGGACTTCATTACGAAACTACCAAAGACGGTAGGCGGATACGATACCATCTGGGTTATTATTGACCGTCTTACTAAATCTGCACACTTCTTAGCCATGAAAGAAACCGATACGATGGAAAAACTCGCTCAGCTATCGTAAAGGAAATTGTATCTTGTCATGGTGTGCCCTTATCGATTATCTCAGATCGCGATACCCGTTTCTCTTCTAGATTTTGGCGTTCTTTGCAAGAAGCCTTGGGGACTCGTCTCGACATGAGCACTGCGTATCACCTGCAAACCGAAGGACAAAGCGAACGAACGATTCAAACTTTGGAGGACATGTTGCGTGCTTGTGTTATTTATTTTGGAAAAGCTTGGGAAAAGCATTTGCCGCTAGCCGAATTCTCTTACAACAACAGTTATCATTTGAGCATTAATGCAGCACCTTTCGAAGCGTTGTATGGCCGCAAATGCCGTTCTCCTATTTTCTGGGCGGAAATCACCGGACCCGAGCTAGTCTATGAAACAACCAAGAAGATTGTCTAAATTCAAGCGAGGCTCAAAACGGCCCGTGACCGTCAAAAGAGTTATGAAGACCTTAAATGAAAAGACTTCGAATTCAACGTGGGTGACCGTGTTATGCTGAAGGTCACACCTTAGAAAGGTGTAATCTGATTCGGAAAGCGTGGAAAGTTAAATCCACAATACATTGGTCCTTTTGAAATCTTGGAGCGTATTGGACCCGTTGCTTACCGTTTGGATCTTTCGACACAATTGAGCTCCGTTCATCCTACTTTTCACGTGTCAAATCTGAAGAAATGTCTTGCTGAACCAGAACTTGTCATCCCTCTCGATGAGCTTACGATTGATGACAAACTCCACTTCGCGGAAGAACCCATTGAAATTATGGACCATGAGGTCAAGACCTTGAAACGTAACAAGATTCCGATCGTCTGAGTGATGTGTGCAGAGGTGTATATGAAATAGTTATATTTTTGCTTCGAAATACTATTAAATACGATACAATTTCACACAAGTTATTTATTTATTTATAGAGTGGATATACCTAAACCTTGCTACAACACTTATAGGCAGTGTACATAATCGTACAGTAGTGTAGTTTTTAGTATGTCCGGTTCGTCCACAGGGAACTAGCCAAGTTTAATGCTATATTTTTAAAAACTATATTTGTATAAATATATATATAAATATAAGTAGTATTATTACTATTATAAAAGGGGGTTTTTACCGTTTAATGACCGGTTTGTCGATTTTAAAACTTAAGTTGTAGTTAAAACCTAATGTAAAATATTAAAAATAAAAATAACTTAATTTAAAGCGTAAAGTAAATGACAATAATTAAAGTGCGATAAATAAAATGACAATAAATAAAATTGCGATAATTAAAAAGTATGATAATTAAAATGACAGTAAATAAAAGTGCGATAAAATATGAAATAAAGGAATTATGCTTATTTAATCTTCCGTAATCATGATGTTTGACATGTTGATTTTAATTTATTACCATGGGTTAATTGTCCTTTGTCCTGGATTATTCGATATGTCCATACGGTTTTGTCCATAACAGTCCATCAGTCATAAATATAAAGTGCGAGTGTCCTCATCAATTTATCCTTATATCCGAAGTCAAATATTCCAACTAATTGGGGACTTAAACTGTAACAAGGTTTTAATACTTTATTATCAATTACACCAAGTGTCCTTGAATGTAATCCACCCCTGTTTTAATGAGTCCATTGACTATTAATCCATTCTCGTGTCCGGTTAAATGAACGATTATTAGTACTTATAAATATCCCGCCCATCGTGTCCAATCGAGTGTAATGTGGTTATTTATAGATACGTCCAATTGTAAATCTTTATATTAAATTAACGAACTATCATTCAATTAAACAAAATATAAAGCCAATTAATAGGCCATAGTCCAATTTCCACAAGTGTCGGTCTTTTGTCCAAACCCCAATTATGGTACAAAGCCCAATAACTCCATCTTTAATATTTAGCCCAACATCATGATTACTTTGATTTAAATAATCATAATAATAACTTAGCTACGAGACATTAATTTAAAAAGGTAGAACATAACTTACAATGATTATTAATAGCGTAGCGTTACACGGGCAGAATTTCGACTTACAAACTTAAAACATTCGCTAACATAACCTTATTATTATTAAACTTAAATTAAAATTAAAATTATAATAATATATATATTTTTACGTAAGAGGAAAGAAAGAAAAGGGGGTGAAGGATTCGGCAGAATGCTCGAGCTTTTATAGGCCAATTGTGTCCTGGTTTACTCTGCGATCTCGAAGATTTTCTCATTTATATCTCCGCGATCGCGGAGCTCTTGTATCCAGCTCATCAAGGTAATTTGAACGTGGGCTGCTTAATATTTTATAATATAATATATATATAATTAATTATATATTATATTATATTCTTGTGCATAGTTGACTTGTAATTTTTGGTCCGTTGCCTCGCACGCTGAAAGTTGATTCATGTCTCGGTTTCGGATTTTCGAACGCCTTTTCGTACAATTTAATATCTTGTACTTTGTGTTTCACGGCTTGTACTCTTGTAATTTTTAGACGTTTCTCATCAATAATTTGAACCACTTTGATTGTACTTTGTACTTTTTAGCTTTTTGGTCGTTTGCGTCTTCAAATCGTCGAATCTGCCTTTTGTCTTTACCTTTTATTAATTAAACGAATATTACTTGTAAATAGAACAATTGCAACTAAAAGCTTGTCTTTCTTGAGAGATAATGCTATGAAATATATGTTTGTTTTTAGCATTATCAAATATTCTCACACTTGAGCGTTGCTTGTCCTCAAGCAATATAGTGTTGAAATAAAAATACTAGAATCACTTCTTTATTCTTCACACTTTGTACATCAGTGATTTCTATACGGCGGTATGAACAAAAGTAGTAACATTGTGGTTTACAGTCCCACATGACTATGAAAATTTAGATCCTTTAAGGAAATTGGATCTTTATGAAAACATTTGATCTTTTTGAAAATTCAATCTAGCTTTTACCCTAGATAAGTTTTTCAGAATAACCCTTCACCGGTGTTTGCAAAATGTTTTTATGGGTTTTGTGGGTTTCAGATTTGAAAATTTTAGCTCAAAACTTATGGTTTTGTGTCACCCACTTGCTAATCCTTGTATTAGGAAAGCAACACGTCCAGTATACTTGCTCCGTATATTACCTTTCGGTAAACTACCGTCCGGTTGTAAAGGAAAGTGTTGAACAAGCAACTGTTAAGGCAATGTCCCGTGACATGCTTTTGATTATGGTCTATAACGTGTCGGATGCAATTACTATCCTTTGTAGGAGCAATAGTAAAGATCACCCTATAATTTTTCGGTTTGGCACAAGGTCCTGTCTTCGACCATGCTATGAAACCACCGTTCTTACGGTTGACACCCGATTTGGTTCAAGTGACCTAATGAATTCCAGGTGAATTCCTAGGATTTTACGTTCAATGATAATGAACGCATTAAAAATAGATTTTTAGAAAACAAATCGGTTTGTAATTTTGATCAAAATATTTTCTCGTTCAAGCTCGTGTTTAGATATCATTGAATTCCATGAGTTTGTAATTCTCAATCTTTAAGTTCAATCTCAAGGATTGAGTAATATCAGTCTTAAAAGCTGATTTTTGATCTTTAAGGAGATTATCCTTTCTGGGGATCTGATTCATTAGTCTTATAAGCTAATTTGCATGGTGCCCCCATTGTACGAGACAGATCCTCTCATGGTTAGGATAAGTCTGACCACTTGGCGACCCTGTTTGATGCTGAGGTCCATGGATTTCCAGCTGATTTTCGAGAAAACTTTTCAAGATTTTTTGTAGACTCTACAACTGGTCTGGACGACAACTTCCTGACCTAAATCAAGAAGCGCGTATCTTTTTCTCTCGAAAAACTTTACTTCCTTATAAATTCTATTTATATTACAATAAACTGGGTAAAACTGATTAATATCATCCAAAACAAAAGTATCTTTAATTCTTTGTACAAAAATATGTGATATATGTTTTAAATAACTTGGTAAATTTTTCCCACACTTGACTTTTATTTTCCTTTCTTTGCCTTTTTATTTTCATCTATTCCATTTTAAATGAATTCTAACATTTTGGGTTGTTTCTCAATTTATGTCCTTTCCGAGGTAACAATAATTTCGGTGTTAACACCTAGTTTTATCGTTCATAAATATGTATAAACATGCTTTTGAGTTCATTTAAACCAAGTGTTAACCCGAGAGAATTTATAACCCTTCCCCACATTTGAGATCTTGCAATGCCCTCATTTGCAAGAAATCAATAAAAATTTAAATTCATGAGGGTGATTAGTGTAGAAAATGATTAAAATTACCGAGTTTGCAAACATATTGTTGTTATTTCACATTTGATATTTTCCGTCTTGTCGTCAAAATTAGTACCTTTTTCGGAACTTAATGACAGTCTTTGAAAGTGCGTTGTTTTACCCTGTTTTGTACATGACATAAAATACAAACATATATATACATATTTTTGAAGTTTGGTATATAACCCCACGTTCAAAAATTTATAAAATCTAATATTTTTTTGGCATACTTTAGATCAATAAAATTAAAAATAATGATAACAAAATTTGTCACCCCGCCCTCGGGTAAAGCAATTTCGGTTCAACGACCTAGTCTTCAACTCACGACTAATTTTAGGTATCAAATTTTTAACTTAATGAAATAAAGTACATTTTTGTTTTGAAATTCACACCAAACTTAAATTTAAAATGTATAAAATTAAAAATTCATATTAATATTATTAATATTTTTATACATTAATTTTACAAACTTATATTGAAAATATTAATTTTTAAAATATTTAAAAACTTAAATATATTGATTTTAAAAATTTACAATATTAATTTAACATTAATATAAAAACAAGGTAAAAATTAAAATTAAAAATCTTTTTGGTCTTTTATCCCACTTTAATCAATCAAATATTATCAAAAATATACGCCCCTCTTTTGGGTAAAGTAATTTCGGCTATATTACCTAGTTTTACTCCTGACGAATTTCTAAAATATTTTGGATTGATTGATTAAAGTTATTTATACCTTAAGAATAAACGGTATATTTTGCAGTGATGTTATAAATTTTTGTATGATATCAATAATTTCGGTTTCGCATACCTAATTTTATTAAATACCAATTTAATACTTTATAGTGAACGATTCAGCGTTTATTATCAAAAGGTTAAAAGCAATAAATAAAAACAAAAATAAAAACTGTACATACTTACCTGTGAGATAGAATTCTCAGAGACCTGTTTTAGCCGACTCATAGGAGAGTCGTGTGATTTGGTTCTCCATAGCTACATAAGCGTAACCTCGATTCTTCAATATCTTTTCTTCTAAACATATGAACGGTCCTTCTCTGCATAGAGTAACGAATTCGGTATTTGAATATGTATGATTGTTTGAACATTTACCTTCGTGTGACCATTTTCCGCATTTATAACATCTTTCAAGGTGTCGTGCTCTTCTTTTTGTTGCGGATTTTGATTTTCCCTTACCAAATTGTATCTTATGATGATCTTTTTTGAGTTCTTTCCTTACTTCGTCACATCTGCCTCTTATTACTGACACCAGGTCACTCGGGAGTGTGCCATTATTACGTTTAGTAATCAAAGCGTGTAGCATTAGACCATGGTTCAAATCAAAGGAATTCTTCATCTCGTAAAAACTAAAAAAAAAAAAATTCAGAATGGAGGGAGAAGACTAGTTCTTTAGGGTTTGCTAGGGAAAGACCATTCGGATTCTATTTTTGAGAACTACACGAAAATAGAATATCTAACTCTAACAGAAATACATATTACCCTAAAAAGATTCGAATCTTCCCACACTTAGTTAGCTGCGGTGTCGAAATTGTGATTAACTTCATCTTCAACTTCCATTGGATTATCTATGTAACCTTAAATTCAATCCCATTTGAATTTATTAATTCTACTGTTCCGTACGGGAAAACTCTTTTGACTATGAATGGTCCAAACCATCTTGATTTCAATTTTTCAGGAAATAGCTTGAATCGTGAATTGAAAAGAAGAACTCTGTCTACTTCTTTAAATTCTTTTGAACTTCTGATTCTTTTATCATGCCATTTCTTTGTTCTTTCCTTATAGATTAACGAATTTTCGTATGCTTCATGTCTTAATTCTTCTAATTTGTTTAATTGACTTAACTGTAAACGTCCAGCTTCATGTAAATCAAGATTACATGTCTTCAAAGCCCAAAATGCTTTATGTTCAATTTCTACTGGAAGGTGACATGCTTTTCCGTAAACGAGTTTAAAAGGTGTGGTGCCAATTGGAGTTTTGTAGGCTGTTCTAAAAGCCCAGATTGCATCCTCCAATTTCATGGACCATTCCTTCGGATTTGATCCTACGATTTTCTCTAGAATACATTTTAAAGCTCGGTTGGTATTTTCAACTTGTCCACTTGTTTGTGGATGATAAGCGGTTGAGATTTTATGAGTTACTCCATATCTTTTGAGAACTTTCTCAAGTTGATTATTACAGAAATGAGTACCCCGATCACTTATTAAAGCTTTCGGTGTTCCGAACCTTGCAAAAAGACGTTTCAAAAAGTTGACTACAACTCGTGCATCGTTAGTTAGGAGAGCTTGTGTTTCCGCCCATTTAGATACATAATCAATGGCAACGAGAATGTAGATATTATTATGAGATTTTGGAAATGGACCCATAAAGTCAATACCCCAAACGTCAAATACTTCACATACTTGAATGACATGTTGTGGCATTTCATCACGTTGACTTATTTTTCCGGTCATTTAACAAGCATCACAGGATTTGCAAAGAAGGTGTGCGTCTTTGAAAATTGTAGGCCAATAGAATCCAGCATCGTAAACTTTTCTTGCTATGAGTTGAGGCCCATAATGCCCTCCTGTTGGTCCTGTGTGACAATGGTTTAAGATTTGACGGGCTTCATCCCCGAATACACATCGACGTATTATTCCACCGGGACAACTTTTAAACAAATGTGGATCTTCCCAGAAATAGTGCTTTATATCACTAAAGAATTTCTTTTATTTTTGGTACGACAACCATTTTTCAAGGAATCCACATACTAAGTAGTTTGCATAGTCTGCAAACCATGGAATTTCATTATAATCTATCTTCCAAAGATATTCATCAGGAAAGTTATCTTGTATAGCCAATTCATTTAGAACTTCTAATTCGGGATTCTCAAGACGGGAAAGATGATCAGCGGCGAGATTTTCTGCTCCCTTTTTGTCTCGGATTTCAATATCGAACTCTTTTAAGAGTAAGTTCCAACGAATTAATCTTGGTTTGGCATCTTGTTTTGAAAATAGGTATCTAAGAGCAGAATGGTCGGTATAGACCACCGTTTTAGCTAGAACTAGATATGAACGAAATTTGTCAAAAACAAAGACAATAGCAAGGAGTTCTTTTTCAGTAGTTGTGTAATTTGTTTGTGCTCCTTGTAACGTCTTACTTGCGTAATAAATAGGTTGAAATCGTTTTTCAATCCTTTGTCCTAAAACGGCTCACACTGCAAAATCACTTGCATCGCACATGAGTTCAAATGGTAAATTCTAATTTGGAGTTATCATGATCGGTGCATTAGTGAGTTTTTCTTTAAGAATATTAAAAGATTTGATGCATTCATCTGAAAAGATGAATGGAGCATCCTTTTCTAGGAGTTTATTCATAGGAGTGGCAATTTTAGAAAAATATTTTATGAAACGTCGGTAAAAACTGGCATGCCCAAGAAAACTCCTAACTCCTCTAACATTGGTGGGATGTGGAAGTTTAGCAATTACATCTACTTTAGCTCTATCCACTTCAATTCCTTCCTTTGAAATTTTATGACCAAGAACGATGCCTTCTTTAACCATGAAATGACATTTTTCCCAATTAAGAACTAGATTTGATTGCTCGCATCTAATAAGCATTCGTTCAAGATTAAATAGACATGATTCAAAAGTATCACTGAAGACTGAAAAGTCATACATGAAAACTTCCATGCATTCTTCTATCATGTCGTGAAAAATTGCCATCATGCACCTTTGAAAGGTTGCAGGGGCGTTGCAAAGTCCAAATGGCATGCGTTTGTAAGCAAAAGTACCATAAGGGCACGTGAATGTGGTTTTCTCTTGGTCCTCGGGTGCGATTGGAATTTGAAAGTATCCGGAAAAACCGTCAAGAAAACAATAGTAACTATTCTCGGCTAATCTTTCTAACATCTGATCAATGAAAGGTAAGGGAAAGTGATCTTTTCTGGTGGCGTCATTTAATTTTCTATAATCAATACAAATACGCCATCCTGTTACAGTCCTAGTAGGAATAAGCTCATTTTTCTCATTTGTGATGACAGTCATGCCACCCTTCTTAGGTACGCATTGAACTGGGCTTACCCATGGACTATCAGAGATTGGATAAATTAAACATGCATCTAGCAGTTTAATAATTTCTTTCTTAACAACATCTTGCATATTAAGATTTATTCTTCGTTGGCATTGCACATACGTTTTATGACCTTCTTTCATAAGGATTTTATGTGTGCAATACGAAGGACTTATGCCTTTAATGTGATGAATCTTCCATGCAATAGCTGGTTTATGAGCTTTTAGCACAGAAATGAGTTGAGATTTTTCATTTTCAGTAAGAGAAGATGATATTATTACAGGTAATTCAGATTCACCATGTAAATAAGCGTATTCCAAATGGTTTGGAAGTGGCTTTAACTCTAATATCGATGGTTCTTCTATCGATGATTTGTATCAATATCTGTCTTCTTCTTTTAGCATTTGAATTTCTTCTGTTGTTGGTTCATATCCATTAGCCATGAGTGCGGCTAACATTTCAGCTTCATCAATTGGTTCAGTTCCTTCTCCTAAAGAACATTCTGATGGAATTCAACATTATAACTTGTTCTTAATGTTAACTTAATCAAAAACAATTTTATGAAAGTAAAAGTAAGCGGAAGCATGATGATTGAGAAAACAAGTTTATGTCTTAAACCATTTATTAAGTGAATTCCATGTATGTATCAAGTCATGAAAATAAGCTTACATATAATTAACAAGGAAGTAAGAATATATTACCTCCTCAAGTAAATTGAGGGCTGAATATGATGAGCAAGGTGATGGAAAAAGATGATGAAATAAGCTTCTAACTTGAAGCCTCAAGCAAGCAATACCCCAAGCTTTCAATCACCAACACTTAGTACTTTAGTTAGGCTTAATTGACACTCAAATTCAGCTCTTAAAAGGAACTCTAGAACCCCTCTAAAACCCCTTACAGCTCACGACAGTAGCAGCAGCTATATGCTGAATATTTTTCTTGTTTTTCACCTTTGAGAATGTGTATGCATGTATATCATTAGTCTTTGGTCAAGGGGCATACATATGTGTAATTATGTCATGGAAAGCAACAAGAATAAGCATGGGATGGCATTTCTTGGGGCTCCAAAATCTACCCACTATCACCATGTTTTATAAATAAACTTTGTTTTATAAAACTTGTAAAAAAACCCATTTATTATTATGTTACTTATATATTTTATAAACCTTTTATAAAACATAACACAATATAATTATTTAGACCTATAAATAATCAAATATAAATTATCCAAATAATTTATCTCAAGTAATAATATTTTAGAAAACCGATTTTCTAAAGTTCAAGTGTCGCGTATTTAATCAATGATTCAATCGTTAAGATCAAATACGTATAAAGTGTTGGTAAGCTTGTTATTGGGTATGACCCGACTTGGATCATAACACATTAGCCACATTAATTAAATATGTCTCTCGGGCATACGAAAAACCTTCAATCTCCCACTTGCACGAGAA
The DNA here is from genome assembly GCF_046630445.1 of Rutidosis leptorrhynchoides. Taxonomy (NCBI): domain Eukaryota; kingdom Viridiplantae; phylum Streptophyta; class Magnoliopsida; order Asterales; family Asteraceae; genus Rutidosis; species Rutidosis leptorrhynchoides. Next base: position 508,991,307 of record NC_092336.1, read on the forward strand.
ACATAAGAAATTAATGCAAGTGATGGATACCACCTAACTACCGTCCATCACCCCCAATATGTTATGATTTTGTGCCATTCAATAACATCATCCTTTTCGAGTTCCCATCTCGAATATGAATAGGTGAATCTTTCATTATATCCTTTTATCCTAGATGTCATGTTAAATCCAAGAGATACAGAGCGATCACTCCCTTATAGATTTAACTTTATCAGGCCTTAGACATCTGACTCTCAACGAATAAGAGGGAGAAATTCCATCTTGATTACATATGTCCTAAATATATCCCTTGCATTATGCCTGAGCTCGTCCTTATGAACTACCATATTTCAGAATAGCGAAGGAAAGAATCAAGGCACAATACTTGGTAAATATTCGAACCCAATATGTATCTCAGGTCAGAGGATACAATGATATTCACCTTTACTCAAGATTACATGTGATCAACCACAAAGGCTCCATTTAGTGAATCTTGAGGGCGGGTCTTCCAATATTTATATCCCACAAATATCTATGAACCTTGGTTGCAACCTTGCACCACATTCATCCCGTGAATGTACACCAATCCAAGTTCATAATAGTCTAAACCTCACACTTGCTCCCACAAATGTGATCGAGTATGGAATTTAGAATAATTACTTATTCATGGATGAAATATGCAAAAATAGGAATATGACTCAAAATAAATTAATACCGTAATTATATTAATGAGTTTGAACAATTTCGTTCCGTTACAATACTTAAAACAGATCATGACCAATCACTAGAATGTCGAAGCCCTAATGCACAAACATGTCCTGCATGTTTTGCTCCATGTAAGAGCTTCGTGAGTGGATCCGTTATATTAGATCTGTGTGAACTTTGCGAATACATATCTTTCCCTTTTCAACTTCATCCCTTATGTAGTTGAATCTCCGCTCAATGTGACGGGTCTTTTGGTGAGCACGAGGTTCCTTGATTTGAGCAATCGCACCCTCGTTATCACAAAAGATCTCAAGAGGGTCCTGAATGGAAGGGACTACTCCTAAGTCGTCGATGAATTTCTTCATCCATGCAGCTTCCTGAGCTACAAATGATGCGGCGATGTACTCCGACTCTGTAGTGGATAGAGCAACAACATCCTGTTTTGAGCTCTTCCAAGAGACCGCACCTCCATTTAACGTGAAGATATAACCGGATTGTGATCGAGAATCATCTCGATCAGTTTGGAAACTTGCGTCCACATAACCCTTTACAACAAGTTCCTCCTCACCAGATCCATATATTAGAAACATATCCTTATGTAGTGACCAGAACTTTTCCATGTTTATATATATATATTAAATGAAATTGTTATTTACATGATTAAGTGTTTCCAACATGTTAAGCAATCAAACTTGTTAAGACTTGGTTAATTGAAACGGAAATTTTGTAAACGACTGATTACCCAGTTTGACCAATGATTCACGAACGCTATAAGTTGTATATGACATGATGATACATAAATGAATAAATATATATGTTTAACATGATATAATGATCATCAAGTATCTCATTAAAAATAGTAACAATAAGTTATATACTTAAAAAGGAGACTATTGACGTATGAAACTCGAAACGATACATATAACGATTATCGTTATAACCACGTCTTACTAAATATATATGAAGCATATTAATACATTGTTATATTATATATAACATGATAATATGATAATTAAATATATCATTAAGTGTATTAACAATGAACTACATAAGTAAAAACAAGACTACTAACTTAAGGATTTCGAAACGAGACATATATGTAACGATTATCATTGTAACGACATTTAAATGCATATATCATATTAAGATATATTAATATATCATAATATCATGATAATATAATAATTTAAAATCTTAAACTTTAGGTTAACAACATTTAACAAGATCGTTAACCTAAAGGTCTCAAAACAACACTTACATGTAACGACTAACGATGACTTAACGACTCAGTTAAAATGTATATACATGTAGTGTTTTAATATGTATTCATACACTTTTGAAAGACTTCAAGACACTTATCAAAATACTTCTACTTAACAAAAATGCGTACAATTACATCCTCGTTCAGTTTCATCAACAATTCTACTCGTATGCACCCGTATTCGTACTCGTACAATACACAGCTTTTAGATTTATGTACTATTGGTATATACACTCCAATGATCAGCTCTTAGCAGCCCATGTGAGTCACCTAACACACGTGGAAACCATCATTTGGCAACTAGCATGAAATATCTCATAAAATTACAAAAATATGAGTAATCATTCATGACTTATTTACATGAAAACAAAATTACATATCCTTTATATCTAATCCATACACCAACGACCAAAAACACGTACAAACACTTTCATTCTTCAATTTTCTTCATCTAATTAATCTCTCTCAAGTTCTAACTTCAAGTTCTAAGTGTTCTTCATAAATTCTACAAGTTCTAGTTACATAAAATCAAGAATACTTTCAAGTTTGCTAGCTCACTTCCAATCTTGTAAGGTGATCATCCAACCTCAAGAAATCTTTATTTCTTACAGTAGGTTATCATTCTAATAGAAGGTAATAATCATATTCAAACTTTGGTTCAATTTCTATAACTATAACAATCTTATTTCAAGTGATGATCTTACTTAAACTTGTTTTCGTGTCATGATTCTGCTTCAAGAACTTCGAGCCATCCAAGGATCCGTTGAAGCTAGATCCATTTTTTTATTTTACAGTAGGTTTATCCAAGGAACTTAAGGTATTAATGATGTTCATAACATCATTCGATTCATACATAAAAAGCTATTATATTCAAAGTGGTAAACTAGTAATCACTAGAACATAGTTTAGTTAATTCTAAACTTGTTCGCAAATAAAGTTAATCCTTCTAACTACACTTTTAAAATCAACTATACACATGATCTATATCTATATGATATGTTAACTTAATGATTTAAAACCCGGAAACACGATAAACACCATAAAACCGGATTTACGCCGTCGTAGTTACAGCCGGGGGCTGTTTTGGTTTGGATAATTAAAAACTATGAAAAACTTTGATTTAAAAGCTATACTTCTGGGTAAATTATTTTTCTTATGAACATGAAACCATATCCAAAAATCATGGTTAAACTCAAAGTGAAAGTATGTTTTTCAAAACAGTCATCAAGATGTCGTTCTTTCGACGAAAATGACTACCTCTTTCAAAAACAACTTGTAACTTGTGTTTTTGACTATAAACATATACCTTTTCTGTTTAGTTTCATAAAGTCAAGTTCAATACAAAACCGTGGCCGCTTAAATCACTCAAAACGGATTAGAAACGAAGAAATGGCGAGCAAAACAAAATTGGTAAAAACTACTCATTTTAGCTACGTGAAAATTGGTAACAAATCTATTCCAACCATAACTTAATCAACTTGTATTGTATATTATGTAATCTTGAGATACCATAGACACGTATACAATGTTTCGACCTATCATGTCGACACATCTATATATATTTCGGAACAACCATAGACACTCTATATGTGAATGTTGGAGTTAGCTATACAGGGTTGAGGTTGATTCCAAAATATATATAGTTTGAGTTGTGATCAATACTGAGATATGTATACACTGGGTCGTGGATTGATTCAAGATAATATATATCGATTTATTTCTGTACATCTAACTGTGGAAAACTAGTTGTAGGTTACTAACAAGGACAGCTGACTTAATAAACTTAAAACATCAAAATGTATTAAAAGTGTGTAAATATATTTTGAACATACTTTGATATATATGTACATATTTGTTATAGGTTCGTGAATCGACCAGTGGCCAAGTCTTACTTCCCGACGAAGTAAAAATCTGTGAAAGTGAGTTATAGTCCCACTTTTAAAATCTAATATTTTTGGGATGAGAATACATGCAGGTTTTATAAATGATTTACAAAATAGACACAAGTACGTGAAACTACATTCTATGGTTGAATTATCGAAATCGAATATGCCCCTTTTTATTAAGTCTGGTAATCTAAGAATTAGGGAACAGACACCCTAATTGACGCGAATCCTAAAGATAGATCTATTGGGCCTAACAAACCCCATCCAAAGTACCGGATGCTTTAGTACTTCAAAATTTATATCATATCCGAAGGGTGTCCCGGAATGATGGGGATATTCTTATATATGCATCTTGTTAATTTCGGTTACCAGGTATTCACCATATGAATGATTTTTATCTCTATGTATGAGATGTGTATTGAAATATGAAATCTTGTGGTCTATTATTATGATTTGATAATATATAGGTTAAACCTATAACTCACCAACATTTTTGTTGACGTTTTAAGCATGTTTATTCTCAGGTGATTATTCAGAGCTTCCGCTGTCGCATACTTAAATAAGGACGAGATTTGGAGTCCATGCTTGTATGATATTGTGTAAAAACTGCATTCAAGAAACTTATTTCGTTGTAACATATTTGTATTGTAAACCATTATGTAATGGTCGCGTGTAAACAGGATATTTTAGATTATCATTATTTGATAATCTACGTAAAGCTTTTAAACCTTTATTGATGAAATAAAAGTTATGGTTGTTTTAGAAATGAATGCAGTCTTTGAAAAACGTCTCATATAGAGGTCAAAACCTCGCAACGAAATCAATTAATATGGAACGTTTATAATCAATATGAACGGGACATTTCAGTTGGTATCCGAGCGTTGGTCTTAGAGAACCAAAAAATTTGCATTAGTGTGTCTTATCGAGTTTGTTAGGATGCATTAGTGAGTATGGACTTCGACCGTGTTTTCTTTAAAAATGATTGCTTAACATTTTTGTTGGAAACTATATATTATTAACATGTATATATTATGTGATATATTAATCTCTTAACTTGTTTGATATTGTGTGATAGATGTCTATCTCTAGCACAAATCCCATTGACTCACCTAATAATAACGAAGAGTCGAATATATATTGGACTGATTCACAAGTTCCCGAAGAAGAACCGGAAGAAGAATCAGAACCGGAAGAAGAATCAGAACCGGAAGAAGAATCAGAACCGGAAGAGGAGGAGCCGGAGGAGGAAATAGAACCAGTGGGGGAAATAATAAAACAGTTAAGTAAAAGAAAATCCTCAACCAACCGACCAAGGTTAATTATGGTCAATGGTGTTTCCGCCAAGGAAGCAAAATATTGGGAGGATTACCAATTCTCCGATGAATCGGATTCCGACGAGAATTCCGATGATGTTATAGAAATTACCCCAACTGAATTTACAAAGTCAAAAGAAAATAATAAGGGAAAGGGCATAAAAATAGAGAAATCTAATTCCAACCCCGATGAACTTTATATGTATCGTCAACCCCCGAAGCCCTTAAGTTGTAACAATGACCCGGGAACCTCTAAACCACCAGGTTTTTCTAAACCTTTGTGGAAAACGACAGCTCGTATTAGGGGAACATTATATATCCCTAGAAACTTGGCAAAACGAACCAAAACCGAAGAAGAAGAAACGAGCGAGTCGGAATAAGATAGTTGTATTCGTGTGGTGTAATATATGTAATATAGTGTGCTTATGCTTTATGATATATGTAAAAATTGCTTGCATTAATAAGTATTTTTTTTATGAATCTAACTCTTGTCTATTTTATAGTATAAAAACACCAAATGGATAGACAACCCAATATTTTAAGAGACCTACCCGGAGACATGATTGATGAAATCTTGTCTAGAGTCGGTCAGAATTCTTCGGCATAACTATTTACGGCGAAATCAGTTTGTAAGACATTCGAAGAACGTTCCAAGAATGTCTTGGTTTATAAGAGACTTTCGTTTGAAAGATGGGGGATATCACATTGGGAAATCCATAAGTTACGATGTGTTTACTTTGACGCATATATTGCGGGGAACCCAAATGCTATTTTACGCAACGGGTTAAGAAATTATTTTGACTCAATATATCCGAATATAGGACTTCGTGATTTAGAAAAAGCGGCTAACATGCAACATAAAGAAGCATGTTATGCTTACGGGTTATTAATGTTCGCTTCTCACCAAAGTGAGAACAAGAACATCGGGCTACAAGTATTAAACAAAACGTTCCCACAAGTGACGGAGTCGGTAATTGGGGTAAGAAATGAGGTTTTTAGGTTATTACGAGACTGTTGGTCATTACGTAACCCTCGTCCCTTTGACGACGTTACAACACGCTGTCTTATCAACGGCCATAACGGTTATGTTCCACAAGACCAAGGATGGGAAGTAGTCCTAGTAAAACTAGAATGCATGACTTGTTTCTGGATGTATGAATTACGTGTCTTTATTGCCTTTGCTGAACGACTTGTGTACTAGCTAGAATTATCTTCACAACTATCTTGTATCAAAGTTATTGTGTGCTATATTTCATGCTTTATGTAAAATAAGCGGTATTGTAAGTTTGTAAAATATTGTATAAAAGTTTGAACGCGAAATATTATTATAATCAGTTTTTCATATAGAATTGTAGTAGTTGAATTGTATATTAACTACTAAGTATGAACTTAACGGGTAGGTACTACCCGAAGTTAAACTTATAAAATGCTAATATGAAGAAAAAGCTTTTATAAATGAGTTCATATTATGCTACGAAATACTATTAACTACTCTTAATATTCTGTATGATTAACTTGTTCCATTTGACTATTTTGAAGGAAATGGCACCGACTACTCGACACACCGTGAATATGAATGAAGAGGAATTCCGTACTTTTCTAACTTCAAACATAGCCGCAGTACAGGCTGCACTACATACCAACAATAACCTTGGATCTAGCAGTACAGGAAATCGTGTAGGATGCACCTACAAAGAATTCACTGCCTGCAAACCTTTAGAATTTGATGGAACCGAAGGACCGATTGGATTGAAACGGTGGACCGAGAAGGTCGAATCGGTGTTTGCCATAAGTAAGTGTACTGAAGAGGACAAAGTGAAGTACGCTACGCATACCTTCACAGGTTCTGCATTAACATGGTGGAATACCTATCTAGAGCAAGTGGGACAAGATGATGCGTACGTACTACCGTGGTCAGCATTCAAGCACTTGATGAATGAGAAGTACCGTCCCAGAACCGAGGTCAATAAGCTCAAGACAGAACTTAGAGGGTTACGAACCCAAGGATTTGATATTACCATGTATGAAAGACGATTCACAGAATTGTGCCTATTGTGTCCGGGAGCGTTCGAAGATGAGGAAGAGAAGATCGACGCGTTTGTGAAAGGATTACCGGAAAGAATCCAAGAAGATATAAGTTCACACGAGCCCGCCTCCATACAACAGCAATGTAGAATGGCTCACAAACTAGTGAACCAGATTGAAGAAAGAATTAAAGAACAGACTGCTGAAGAGGCCAATGTGAAGCAAGTCAAAAGAAAGTGGGAGGAAAACGGTGATAAGAATCACCAATACAACAACAACAGCAATTACAACAATAATCGCAACAATTATCCCAACAATCGCAACATCAATCGCAACAACAACAACAACAACAACAACAACAATCATCCCAACAACAATAACAACTGCAACAACAACAACAATCAGAAGCAGCTATGCCAAAGGTGTGAAAAGTATCACTCGGGGTTCTGCACCAAATTTTGCAACAAGTGTAAAAGAAATAGTCATAGCGCGGTGAAGTGTGAGGTCTACGGACCAGGGGTTAACAGAACGAAAGGAACAAATGGTGTCGGAACGAGTAATGGTGGAGCAAGTAGTGTCAGAGCAAGTTATGCCAATGTAGTTTGTTATAAATGTGGAAAACCGGGCCACATTATTAGAAATTGCCCGAACCAGGAGAACACGAATGGACAAGGCCGCGGAAGAGTTTTCAATATTAATGCGGCAGAGGCACAGGAAGACCCGGAGCTTGTTACGGGTACGTTTCTTATTGACAATAAATCTGCTTACGTTTTATTTGATTCGGGTGCGGATAGAATGTAACGACCCGGATTTTTCCGATCGTTTATTGCATATAAGATTAATATTTACATAAATTAAACCTTACCAATATGATAAGCAATCTAAATTGTTGAGATTTATGTTTTTGAAAAGAGTTTTACACAACGTTTGACCGTCCAATTTGACCGATGATATCACGAACTATATAACATACGATAATTATACGTCTGGGTATATATATGTATCTATATAGATTTAACATGATCTAAGGATGTTTAACATCTCATTGTGTACTAATAATAATGAGTTGTAGGTATATTTTGAAACTACTAACTTAAGTTTTCAAAACGATAACTATACGTAACGTTCTTTGACATAAATACTTATAATCTATAATACTTATACATGCATCGTATAGATATGTATTTAATCACTTTTAAAGGGCTTACATACATAAAACAATATAAGTATATTTACAAAAGATAGCTATATTTGAATCCTCGTTCCGTTTTCTCAAAGATTTCTATACGTATACCTAGGGTATATGTACCGGTATTATACCCATCTTCTAGATGTATTTACTATTGGTATATACATGTCAAATAAACATCTATTCAGCTCTTGTTCATGCCCTTAAGGCTAGGTAATTAGAATTGGAAGTATGCATGACTAATTTTACAAAATAACAAAATGAAAATTTGTCCATGTTCCCCATTTTCACATTTTTAAGACCTCCCCCCATTCCATTTCTAATTCAATCTTTTACCTTCATTTCCTAGCTAAACACACACATATTCATGAGCCTTAAACACCTTAAACATCTCAGCAAACAACCATGAAGATCTAGCTTCAAAAACAACACTTAAACATCATAAGAAAATCTTTCCAAGAACACTTCAAAAATCCTTCCAAATTTACAAGTTTACTTCCAACCTTTTGATCCAACTCCACCACTCTTTTGGTTATAGGATTTTACTCATCTTTTACAGCAATTTTGTCCAAGTAACTTGAGGTAGTAACCTTGTTCATAATTTTATTTGATTCATATTTATATAGCTATCTTATTTTGTGATATAAAATTTTAACAACAAGAACATAGTTTGAATGATTTCAAATTTGTTCGCAAACTAAATAGATCCTTCTAACTTAACTTTTAAAATACTTCAAGACTTGTAATATATCATAATGATATGCTAATTTAACAAGATACAACTTGTTTTTACAAAGAACACCTTAAAACTGAATCTATGTCGTCGGAGTGTAACCGGAGGCTGTTTTGGGTTGGATAATTAAAAACCATCTTGAACTTTGAATTAGAAGTTCATGTTCTGGAAAAATGATATTTCTTATGAATATGTTAACACATAAAAATTTCATGGTTTAATTCAAAGTATAAGTATTTTTAGAAAAATGACCATTAAGTGTTGTTTTTATGACAAAAATGATTACTTTCATAAGATTCACCTAGAGTTTGGACTATAACCTGTGATTCCGAATGTAAACCAAGGTATTTACAGTTCATATTCTTAAAATTTGACTCGATCCAAGGAAGTGGCAAGTTGAATCAACAAAAACGGAGTTGTAACGAAGAAACTACGACTAAAATAAGATCGGGTATCCAAAGCTTGTTTAACAACGAAAATAATTGGAGAAAAATTAAATAAATCATATCTTTCCTAATTAATATGATATTTCATATATATTTACTCATGATTTAATTTTATATATTTCAGGACCACCCGTAAACAACACGAGAAGATTAATCATAAGACCTCATGTACGTACGCAACACGTCATTTGACAACACGGTACTTTATGTACGCAACACGTCATTTGACAAAACGGTACCGTGGGTCAAGATTAATTCCGATCAACATGAATACGATGGGGTCTTTATTTTTTTTTAGCAACTAATTGTGGACTACTAACATCGGACTGCTAACTACGGACTAAGAAATTATTAAAAGTATTAAAAGTATATATATGAAACGTTTATTTCTTAAAAAGAAAATATGTTGATATATCATATATATGGTTAGGTTCGTGATATCTATCGGAGACCAAGTCGAGTTAAATACCTTCAAGGAAAAGGTGAGTATATAGTCCCACTTTTAAACTCTAAATATTTCGGGATGAGAATACATGCATTTTATGATTTACGTTATAGACACAAGTACTTAAAAATATATTCTACGTTGAGTTGTACCACTGGCATATCTCCCTGTAACTTGGTAACTACTATTTACATGCGGTATTGTAAACGCGAATCCTGTTGATAGATCTATCGGGCCTGACAACCCCAACCGGACTGGACGACCAGTATTCAACGGTTGCACAGTACTTCGTTTCGGTGACTACACTTGGTACGGTGTAGTAAGATTTCATAATAAAGGGAATATGCGACGTTGATTAAATGTTAAGTATGGTTATCAAGTGCTCAACAACTTAGAATATTTTTATTGAAACGTTTATATATGAAATCTTGTGGTCTATATTTATAACGCTGCCGGCATTAAACCTATATCTCACCAACTTTATGTTGACGTTTTAAGCATGTTTATTCTCAGGTGATAACTAAAAGCTTCCGCTGCAACATGTTGAATTTAAGCAAGATCTTGAGTATGCATATTTGTGTCAAAAATAAAACTGCATATCGGAGGATTTGTAATGTAAAATATGTTGGAGGTCGTATTGTTATTATCACATGTAAAGTTTGTAAGTCTAAGATTATCGCTAAACGATAATCATTATTAAGTTGTTTAAACCTTGTATTTGTAATAAAAGCTATGGTTTGTATTGTAAAAACGAATGCAGTTTTTGAAAAATGTCGCATATAGAGGTCAATACCTCGCGATGAAATCATATGTTATTGTATTCGTCCTTATGGTTAAGGTCGGGTTATTACATGTGGTATCAGAGCGTTGGTTTTAGAGAACCAGAGAATTTGCATTAGTGTGTCTTATCGAGTTTGTTAGGATGCATTAGTGAGTCTGGACTTTGACCGTGTTTGATTTCGAAAACTATTGCTTATCCTTGTTGGTTAAAAATTAATATGTAAATATTATGTAGTATTAACGTGCTAGTTGTTATGTGATAGATGTCTGGCTTAGAACTTATTATCACATTCAGCGACTCCGAACCAGACTCTTCAGATGGTGTTCCAGTCATTAATCTATCCGATGATGAAAACGACACCTTTGGGGAAGACTCACAAGTTCCAGATGAATCAATTGAAGAGGAACCGGAAAGTGATCCTGAGGAGGAAGAAATACAGGAAATTACGAAAGACAAGTTCGAACGAGGAAAGAAACGAAAGGCTACTGAAATGGAAAATCTAAATTCCGAGTCTAGAGAGGATGTTGTGGAACCAACTCCACCAGATACTTCCACACCTATTCCCACTATTCCTATTATTTCTATCCCGACATCCAGTTCTTCGGTTCCTCAGCCAAAACGCAGGGAGACAACCAGGATAACCTTTAAGAGATTTCTTTGAACACAAACGCTTTGGGTTAAATGATGCGCTGTTGTTTTAAACCATGGGATCATATAATGTTTTGTATAATATTACTAGTGTGGTTTCCTTAATGTTTGATGTAAGATAAGCATATGTAAAATAGTGAAGTGTGAAATGCAATAATTTTCCATGGTTAAGTATTATTTGGGTGGTAGTAATTGATTTTCGTACTAAGCTATTAAGTATGAACTTTAACGGGTAGGTACTACCCTAGATATAATTATAAAATGCTAATAAGAAGAAAAGGCTTTTATAATAATAACTGGTTCATATTATTAATAAGCTACGATGTACTGTAAATACATACTACATCTATAATATTCCATGTGAATAATTATTTTTTTTCATTCTTATTGAAGATTATGGCGCGATTGAACCGAATGACGGAACAAGAAATCCAGGAACTCATCAATCAGCGAGTGAACGACAGAATGTTATGGGTCGAGGCTGCAAGAGGTGCTGCAGTTAACCTAAATCCTCGTGTGGGGTGCACTTACAAAACTTTTCAAGGTTGCAAGCCCTCATCATTCAGTGGAACAGAAGGACCGGTCGGTTTAACCCGGTGGATCGAAAAGATTGAGTCTGTGTTTAAAATCAGTGGTTGTATTGAGAAGGACATGACCAAGTATGCATCGTGCACCCTACAAGATAGTGCACTCACGTGGTGGAAAAACTATGTGAAGGCCGTAGGAGGAGATGTAGCTTATGATACTCCTTGGGAAGAATTCAAAACAATGCTAATCAACGAATATTGTCCAAGGAACGAGGTTAGGAAGTTGGAAGCTGAATTACGAAGCCTGAAAGCTGTTGGTACTGAACTCACCAACTACAATCAGTGATTCATGGAATTAGCTTTGCTATGTCCCGAATTGGTACCAACCGAAGAACGGAAGATTGAACTGTACAAAGACGGTTTGCCTAAAAAGGTCAAGGCAAATGTTACAGCATCCAAACCCAAGACTATTCATGAAGCTATCACCATGGCGAATGAATTGATGGACCAGATTATTCTGGATAAGAACACCGATGTCAAGACATCGGGAAACAAAAGAAAGTGGGAAGGTAATCATCAACAATCCAACAAGAAACAAGAAACCACGCAAGGTGCGGGTAGCGGTTCAAACTCAGGTTACAAAGGACGAAATCCTTTATGTAACAGATGCCACAAACATCACTCTGGTTATTGTAACGTGGTGTGCAACAATTGTAATCGAAAAGGTCATCTTGCTGAAGATTGTAGGGTTTTCGCTACAAATACAAACGGTACCAAGACTCCTGCCACCAATGCAAATAGAACTGCCTTGGCCACTGTTACTTGTTATGGGTGTGGGAAACAGGGTCATTATAAGAGCCAGTGTCCGAATCCAGAGAAGAATAATGGATCTGCACGTGGAAGAGCATTTGTTATTAATGCTAGAGAGGCGTGTGAAGACCCGGAGCTTGTTACGGGTACGTTTACCATTAATAACTTATCCGCATCTATTATATTTGATACTGGTGCCGATAGAAGTTACGTGAGTAGAGACTTTTACGCTAAATTGAATTGTTCATCATTACCTCTAGATGCTAAGTACATGATTGAGTTAGCTAATGGTAAACTAATTAAAGCCAATAAAATTTGCCGTGATTGTAAAATAAATTTAGCCGGAGAAACATTTAAGATTGATTTGATACCCGTAGAATTAGGAAGTTTTGATGTAATAGTCGGCATGGACTGGATGTCCAAAATAGGAGCTGAAGTTGTGTGCGCCAAGAAGGCAATTCGCATTCCTCGTAAGGATAAAACGCCAGTAATGATTTATGGAGAGAAGGGTAACTCAAAGCTAAAACTCATTAGTTATTTGAAAGCTCAAAAGTGCTTGAAGAAAGGGTGCTATGCTATCTTAGCACATGTTAATAAAGTCGAAACGAAGGAGAAAGTGAAGAGCATCAATGACGTGCCTGTGGCAAGAGATTTTCCTGAAGTCTTTCCGGAAGAGTTGCCGGGATTACCTCCATTTAGATCTGTAGAATTTCAAATAGATCTAGTACCAGGAGCTGCACCAGTGGCTCGTGCTCCATATAGACTTGCACCATCTGAGATGAAAGAGTTACAAAGCCAGTTACAAGAATTACTGGACCGTGGTTTCATTCGACCGAGCACTTCACCGTGGGGAGCTCCGATTTTATTCGTCAAGAAGAAAGACGGATCTTTCCGAATGTGTATAGATTATCGTGAATTAAATAAGTTAACTATCAAGAATCGGTATCCACTACCGAGAATTGATGACTTATTTGATCAATTGCAAGGATCATGTGTTTACTCAAAAATCGACCTAAGGTCGGGCTATCATCAACTACGCGTCAAAGAAGAAGATATTCCGAAAACTGCTTTTCGGACACGCTACGGTCATTATGAATTTTTGGTCATGCCGTTTGGATTAACGAATGCGCCAGCTGTATTCATGGACCTCATGAATCGAGTTTGTAGTCCGTATTTTGATAAGTTTGTTATCGTTTTCATTGACGATATTCTTATCTATTCCAAGAGTGAGCAAGAGCATGAACAACATTTAAGATTGGTATTAGAATTGTTAAGAAAAGAACAATTATACGGCAAATTTTCTAAGTGTGCGTTTTGGTTGAAAGAAGTGCAATTTCTTGGCCATGTTGTTAGTAGCAAAGGAATTCAGGTTGACCCAGCTAAAATTGAGGCCATTGAAAAATGGGAGACTCCTAAGACACCAACGCAGATACGCCAATTTTTGGGTTTAGCCGGTTATTATAGAAGGTTTATTCAAGATTTTTCCCGAATAGCTAAACCATTGACAGCGTTAACACAAAAAGGGAAGAAGTACGAATGGACCTTTGAGCAGGAGAGTGCATTTCAATTACTCAAGAAGAAGTTGACCACGACACCTATTTTATCGTTACCTGAAGGGAACAATGATTTTGAGATATATTGTAACGCTTCGCGACAAGGTTTTGGTTGCGTCCTTATGCAACGAAAGAAAGTTATTGCATACGCATCCCGACAATTGAAGATTCACGAGCGGAATTATACGACGCATGATCTAGAATTGGGGGCAGTAGTGTTTGCATTGAAGATATGGAGACACTATTTATATGGAGTTAAATGCATGCACTGTGTTTACTGATCATAAAAGCCTTCAACATATTTTCGATCAGAAACAGCTGAACATGAGGCAACGTAGGTGGGTCGAGCTGATAAACGACTACGATTGTGAGATTCGCTATCATCCCGGGAAAGCGAATGTAGTGGCCGATGCTTTAAGTAGAAAGGAATGAGAACCAATTCGAGTACGAGCAATGAACATAAAAATTCGCATGAATCTCAACTCACAAATCAAAGAGGCTCAACGAGAAGCTCTTACTAAAGAAAACATAGGAAATGAAATAATGAAGAAGTATGGGAAACAACTCATTATGCGGGAAGATGGAATTCGATATTTTGCAAACCGTATTTGGGTACCAAAGTTGGGTGGATTAAGGAAGTTAATATTGAATGAGGCACATAAGACAAGATACTCGATACATCCTGGAGTTGGAAAGATGTATCAAGATCTTAAGACGCATTATTGGTGGCCTAATTTGAAGACAGACGTTGCAACATATGTTGGGGAATGTTTAACTTGTTCCAAAGTCAAAGCAGAACACCAGAAGCCGTCAGGATTACTTCAACAACCAGAAATTCCAGAATGGAAATGGGATGGTATTACCATGGATTTTATCACAAAATTACCTAAGACTGCCTGGGGTTATGACACCATTTGGGTAATAGTTGATCGTCTCACCAAATCTGCACATTTCTTGCCTATAAAGGAAACGGATAGAATGGAGAAACTATTACGATTATACATAAAGGAAATTGTTTCAAGGCATGGAATACCTATTTCCATTATATCCGATCGTGATAGTAGATTTACATCAAAGTTCTGGCAATCACTACAGGAGGCCCTAGGAACTCGTTTGGATATGAGTACCGCATATCATCCGCAAACTGACGGGCAGAGTGAAAGAACAATTCAGACTCTTGAAGACATGCTTAGGGCATGTGTGATCGATTTTGGAAACGGATGGGATAAATATCTACCATTAGCAGAATTCTCGTATAATAATAGTTATCATGCGAGCATTAAAGCTACACCATTCGAAGCACTGTATGGAAGGAAGTGTAGATCCCCTATCTGTTGGAACGAAGTAGGAGATCGACAATTAACTGGACCCGAGATCATCCATGAAACTACTGAGAAGATAGTGCAAATCAAGGAGAAATTGAAAACAGCCCGTAGTCGCCAAAAGAGCTACGCCGATGTCCGAAGGAAACCATTAGAGTTTCAGATCGGTGACATGGTTATGTTAAAGGTGTCACCTTGGAAAGGTGTAATACATTTTGGAAAAAGAGGTAAACTGAACCCAAGGTATATAGGCCCGTTCAAGATCATCGAACGCATTGGACCGGTAGCTTATCGACTCGAATTACCACAACAACTCGCCGGAGTACATAATACATTTCACATCTCAAACCTTAAGAAATGTCTTACAAAGGAAGATCTCACCATTCCTCTTGAAGAAATTCAAGTCAACGAGAAACTACAATTCATAGAAGAACCAGTCGAAATCATGGACCGTGAGGTTAAACGGCTTAAGCAGAGCAACATACCAATCGTCAAGGTTCGTTGGAATGCTCGAAGGGGTCCCGAGTTTACTTGGGAACGAGAGGATCAAATGAAACAAAAGTACCCACATTTGTTTCCCGATGACGCAAAATAGGTACAATTTTAAAATTTCGGGACGAAATTTATTTAACGGGTAGGTAATGTAACGACCCGGATTTTTCCGATCGTTTATTGCATATAAGATTAATATTTACATAAATTAAACCTTACCAACATGATAAGCAATCTAAATTGTTGAGATTTATGTTTTTGAAAAGAGTTTTACACAACGTTTGACCGTCCAATTTGACCGATGATATCACGAACTATATAACATACGATAATTATAAGTCTGGGTATATATATGTATCTATATATATTTAACATGATCTAAGGATGTTTAACATCTCATTGTGTACTAATAACAATGAGTTGTAGGTATATTTTGAAACTACTAACTTAAGTTTTCAAAACGATAACTATACGTAACGTTCTTTGACATAAATACTTATAATCTATAATACTTATACATGCATCGTATAGATATGTATTTAATCACTTTTAAAGGGCTTACATACATAAAACAATATAAGTATATTTACAAAAGATAGCTATATTTGAATCCTCGTTCCGTTTTCTCAAAGATTTCTATACGTATACCTAGGGTATATGTACCGGTATTATACCCATCTTCTAGATGTATTTACTATTGGTATATACATGTCAAATCAACATCTATTCAGCTCTTGTTCATGCCCTTAAGGCTAGGTAATTAGAATTGGAAGTATGCATGACTAATTTTACAAAATAACAAAATGAAAATGTGTCCATGTTCCCCATTTTCACATTTTTAAGACCTCCCCCCATTCCATTTCTAATTCAATCTTTTACCTTCATTTCCTAGCTAAACACACACATATTCATGAGCCTTAAACACCTTAAACATCTCAGCAAACAACCATGAAGATCTAGCTTCAAAAACAACACTTAAACATCATAAGAAAATCTTTCCAAGAACACTTCAAAAATCCTTCCAAATTTACAAGTTTACTTCCAACCTTTTGATCCAACTCCACCACTCTTTTGGTTCTAGGATTTTACTCATCTTTTACAGCAATTTTGTCCAAGTAACTTGAGGTAGTAACCTTGTTCATAATTTTATTCGATTCATATTTATATAGCTATCTTATTTTGTGATATAAAATTTTAACAACAAGAACATAGTTTGAATGATTTCAAATTTGTTCGCAAACTAAATAGATCCTTCTAACTTAACTTTTAAAATACTTCAAGACTTGTAATATATCATAATGATATGCTAATTTAACAAGATACAACTTGTTTTTACAAAGAACACCTTAAAACTGAATCTATGTCGTCGGAGTGTAACCGGAGGCTGTTTTGGGTTGGATAATTAAAAACCATCTTGAACTTTGAATTAGAAGTTCATGTTCTGGAAAAATGATATTTCTTATGAATATGTTAACACATAAAAATTTCATGGTTTAATTCAAAGTATAAGTATTTTTAGAAAAATGACCATTAAGTGTTGTTTTTATGACAAAAATGATTACTTTCATAAGATTCACCTAGAGTTTGGACTATAACCTGTGATTCCGAATGTAAACCAAGGTATTTACAGTTCATATTCTTAAAATTTGACTCGATCCAAGGAAGTGGCAAGTTGAATCAACAAAAACGGAGTTGTAACGAAGAAACTACGACTAAAATAAGATCGGGTATCCAAAGCTTGTTTAACAACGAAAATAATTGGAGAAAAATTAAATAAATCATATCTTTCCTAATTAATATGATATTTCATATATATTTACTCATGATTTAATTTTATATATTTTAGGACCACCCGTAAACAACACGAGAAGATTAATCATAAGACCTCATGTACGTACGCAACACGTCATTTGACAACACGGTACTTTATGTACGCAACACGTCATTTGACAACACGGTACCGTGGGTCAAGATTAATTCCGATCAACATGAATACGATGGGGTCTTTATTTTTTTTTTAGCAGCTAATTGTGGACTACTAACATCGGACTGTAACTACGGACTAAGAAATTATTAAAAGTATTAAAAGTATATATATGAAACGTTTATTTCTTAAAAAGAAAATATGTTGATATATCATATATATGGTTAGGTTCGTGATATCTATCGGAGACCAAGTCGAGTTAAATACCTTCAAGGAAAAGGTGAGTATATAGTCCCACTTTTAAACTCTAAATATTTCGGGATGAGAATACATGCATTTTATGATTTACGTTATAGACACAAGTACTTAAAAATATATTCTACGTTGAGTTGTACCACTGGCATATCTCCCTGTAACTTGGTAACTACTATTTACATGCAGTATTGTAAACGCGAATCCTGTTGATAGATCTATCGGGCCTGACAACCCCAACCGGACTGGACGACCAGTATTCAACGGTTGCACAGTACTTCGTTTCGGTGACTACACTTGGTACGGTGTAGTAAGATTTCATAATAAAGGGAATATGCGACGTTGATTAAATGTTAAGTATGGTTATCAAGTGCTCAACAACTTAGAATATTTTTATTGAAACGTTTATATATGAAATCTTGTGGTCTATATTTATAACGCTGCCGGCATTAAACCTATATCTCACCAACTTTATGTTGACGTTTTAAGCATGTTTATTCTCAGGTGATAACTAAAAGCTTCCGCTGCAACATGTTGAATTTAAGCAAGATCTTGAGTATGCATATTTGTGTCAAAAATAAAACTGCATATCGGAGGATTTGTAATGTAAAATATGTTGGAGGTCGTATTGTTATTATCACATGTAAAGTTTGTAAGTCTAAGATTATCGCTAAACGATAATCATTATTAAGTTGTTTAAACCTTGTATTTGTAATAAAAGCTATGGTTTGTATTGTAAAAACGAATGCAGTTTTTGAAAAATGTCGCATATAGAGGTCAATACCTCGCGATGAAATCATATGTTATTGTATTTGTCCTTATGGTTAAGGTCAGGTTATTACATAGAAGCTATATGAGTAGAGATTTTTGTGCTAAATTAAGTTGTCCATTGACGCCGTTGGATAGTAAATTTTTACTCGAATTAGCAAACGGTAAATTAATTTCAGCAGATAATATATGCCGGAATCGAGAAATTAAACTGGGTAGCGAAATATTTAAGATTGATTTGATACCAGTAGAGTTAGGGAGTTTTGATGTAATAGTTGGCATGGACTGGCTGAAGAAGGTGAAAGCAGAGATCGTATGTTATAAAAATGCAATTCGCATTGTACGAGAAGAAGGAGAACCCTTAATGGTGTACAGAGAAAAGGGCAACATGAAGCTACATCTTATTAGTAATTTGAAGGCACAAAAACTAATAAGAAAAGGTTTCTATGCTGTTCTAGCACACGTCGAGAAAGTACAAACTGAAGAAAAGAGCATCAATGATGTTCCCGTCGTAAAAGAATTTCCCGATGTATTTCCGAAAGAATTACCGGGACTACCTCCACATCGATCTGTTGAATTTCAAATAGATCTTATACCAGGAGCTGCACCAATAGCTCGTGCTCCTTATAGACTATCACCCAGCGAGATGAAAGAACTGCAAAGCCAACTGCAAGAACTATTAGAACGTGGTTTCATTCGACCAAGCACATCACCATGGGAAGCTCCTGTTTTGTTTGTCAAGAAGAAGGATGGTACATTTAGGTTGTGTATTGACTACAGAGAGTTGAACAAACTTACCATCAAAAACCGTTATCCACTGCCGAGAATTGACGACTTATTTGATCAACTACAAGGCTCGTCAGTTTATTCGAAGATCGATTTACGTTCTGGATATCATCAAATGCGAGTAAAGGAGGATGATATTCCAAAAACTGTTTTTAGGACGCGTTATGGTCATTACGAGTTTATGGTTATGTCGTTTAGATTAACTAACGCACCAGCTGTGTTCATGGACCTTATGAACCGAGTGTGTGGGCCATATCTTGACAAGTTTGTCATTGTTTTCATCGATGACATACTTATTTACTCAAAGAATGATCAAGAGCACGAAGAACATTTGAGAAAAGTGCTAGAAGTATTGAGGAAAGAAAAACTGTAGGCTAAGTTTCCAAAGTGTGCATTTTGGTTGGAAGAAGTTCAATTCCTCGGTTACATAGTGAACAAAGAAGGTATCCAGGTGGACCCGGCAAAGATCGAAACCGTTGAAAAGTGGGAAACCCCAAAAACTCCGAAGCATATACGTCAATTTTTAAGATTGGCTGGTTACTACAGAAGATTCATCCAAGATTTCTCCAAAATAGCAAAACCCTTGACTGCATTAACGCATAAAGGAAAGAAATTTAAATGGAAGGATGAACAAGAGAAGACGTTTCAATTATTGAAGAAAAAGCTAACTACGGTACCTATATTATCATTGCCTGAAGGGAATGATGATTTTGTGATTTATTGTGACGCATCAAAGCAAGGTCTCAGTTGTGTATTAATGCAACGGACGAAGGTGATTGCTTATGCATCTAGACAATTGAAGATTCACGAGCAAAATTATACGACGCATGATTTGGAATTAGGCGCGGTTGTTTTTGCATTAAAGACTTTGAGGCACTACTTATATGGGGTCAAAAATATTATATATACCGACCACAAAAGTCTTCAACACATATTTAATCAGAAACAACTGAATATGAGGCAGCGTAGGTGGATTGAATTGTTGAATGATTACGACTTTGAGATTCGTTACCAGCCGGGGAAGGCAAATGTGGTAGCCGACGCCTTGAGCAGGAAGGACAGAGAACCCATTCGAGTAAAATCTATGAATATAATGATTCACAATAACCTTACTACTCAAATAAAGGAGGCGCAACAAGGAGTTTTAAAAGGGGGAAATTTAAAGGGTGAAATACCCAAAGGATCGGAGAAGCATCTTAATATTCGGGAAGACGGAACCCGGTATAGGGCTGAAAGGATTTGGGTACCAAAATTTGGAGATATGAGAGAAATGGTACTTAGAGAAGCTCATAAAACCAGATACTCAATACATCATGGAACGTGGAAGATGTACAAGGATCTTAAGAAACATTTTTGGTGGCCAGGTATGAAAGCCGATATTGCTAAATATGTAGGAGAATGTTTGACGTGTTCTAAGGTCAAAGCTGAACATCAGAAACCATCAGGTCTACTACAACAACCTGAAATCCTGGAATGGAAATGGGAAAACATTACCATGGATTTCATTACTAAATTGCCAAGGACTGCAAGTGGTTATGATACTATTTGGGTAATAGTTGATCGTCTCGCCAAGTCAGCACACTTCCTACCAATAAGAAAAGAAGACAAGATGGAGAAGTTAGCACGACTGTATTTGAAGGAAGTCGTCTCCAGACATGGAATACCAATCTCTATTATCTCTGATAGGGATGGCAGATTTATTTCAAGATTCTGGCAGACATTACAGCAAGCATTGGGAACTCGTGTAGACATGAGTACTGCCTATCATCCTCAAACTGATGGGCAGAGCGAAAGGACGATACAAATGCTTGAAGACATGCTACGAGCTTGTGTTATTGATTTCGAAAACAGTTGGGATCGACATCTACCGTTAGCAGAATTTTCCTACAACAACAGCTACCATTCAAGCATTGAGATGGCGCCGTTTGAAGCACTTTATGGTAGAAAGTGCAGGTCTCCGATTTTTTGGAGTGAAGTGGGGGATAGACAGATTACGGGTTCAGAGATAATACAAGAAACTACCGAGAAAATCATCCAAATTCAACAAAGATTAAAAACCGCTTATGTAGCGACCCGACCAAATCATCATTGACGGCGCCGTCTACTTAGGTCCCGTTACGTGGTCATAAGTCTTTAAAACAACGTTTGACCAAAACATATGTCGCATTCATTTCAAATGTAAAGGTTGTTCAAGTTTACAAGAATAGTTCCACCACAAGTTACGATACAAGGTTTTAAGTACAAATGAAACTTATGCGACACAATTTAAAAGTAGTCAAAAGACGCTCCATGTATGCATATATACTCGACATCCAATGCAAGTATCAAAATAATGAGCGGAAGCATGTATCATGTATCGTTCAAGGACCTGAGAAAAACATAGAAATCTGTCAACGAAAACGTTGGTGAAATCATAGGTTTAAGTAAGTAAGTACAAGTGAACCACAAGATTTGCATCAATGAAATAATAGTAATACATTCCAAAAGTTTGTTTCACGAGCACCCAATTATCAAAGCTTAACATTCCTTCCATTGTATACCCCATCACTTAGTGCTAGAACAAACACTGATTCTCGAAAATATATTTCATCAGTAGACGGTAGCGAACCGTCAAAGATGAGGGTTGTCAACCCATATGGCCATATAACATAAGTTCTCGCTTACACCCGGCAAGTGTAATTAATGATAATCGAATTGAGGATTTTTGTTCTAAACTCGTATGTAGAATGTTTGTTTTCCCGTTCTTGTGTTCACTTAGTTCAAAAGAATCGTTTATGTTTTCTCATCCCAATATAAGTTCAAAAAGAGTAAAAGTGGGACTATGATCTCACCTTGAATGCACGAGTAGTAAAGTACTTCAACAAGTAAATGTGTGCAAAGAACAATGCTAGTCTTGACCTAAACAAATAGGTTGTATCAATAACGATAGTCACGATTGGTCAAAGATGTTCAATTAGTCCTATGGCTCGTTACGACTCGATTTATATAGCATGTGAATCAATTTGTCAAGTTTCATGCACGATACAAGTAGTTAAGTATGTTAGAACGATTGTATAATCGTTTAGTTAAGTTTGACTAAAAGTCAAACTTGGTCAAAGTCAAAGTCAACGGGGTCGGATCGGGTGTCCGACAATTTTCTCATGATGAGAAATCATTTATGAGCAGAATGGCCAAGTTTCATGTTAATCGGAGTTACGGTTAAGCGGGAAACATTTTGTGAAAGGAAAAATAAAAACTAAAATGAGCTGGGCATATGCGCGGCGCGCAAAGGGTTGCGCGGCGCGCACCCAAGTGTAAATCCTGGTCAGAACTTAACCACGAAGGCAAACATCTGGGATTTCAAATTCTGCGCGGCGCGCGGGTATATGCGCGGCGCGCAATACCTGGGAAACATGCAGTTTGCAGAAAAAGACCAAGTCACGAACCAAAACTCAAATTAACCTATTTTATGAACCGAAAACATCCAAAATGCATACTATATATCGTTGGAAAGGTAATTTGACAAGGAAAACAACTAAACACATTTCATCAAGCAATTCATCACTAACAACAACCAAAACCGCATCTAATGCTTAACATTAACCGCATACAAGTTCATAAATGCAATTCAATGATTCGGGCAACCAATTTACATGAATGATATGCCGTTTCGAAGGTAATCAAGCATACAATCCAACTAGACACTTACCATTAATAATCCATGGTATTCAATGCATCAAAAGTCCATTTCAAGTTCATCAAACCCTAACCCAAATTCACCAAAATCAATAATCAAGTTCATGAAGTTTTCTAAGGCAACCTACACATCAAATTGAAGCTAGTGATGCTAGTAACACAATTAAAACATCAACTTTTAACATCTAACAACATATGATCATCCAAAATTCAAGAACAACACACCAAAATTCAAGTTCATGCTAGTTACACTAAAACAACGAGATCGAGCATATAAATCATATATTCATGTTAGACTTGAGCCATAGACACTAATTAACACTTTTATAAGTTAAAAACATCAAGAACACAAAATCTAGTGATTTTAGAAAGTTACCCAAATGAGATGAAGTTGGTACCAAAACGAAGAGGATGAAGAGAGGATCACGAATATGTAATTTATTTTGTTGTAAGCCTCCTAGATCGAATTTAGATGATGATTGAATGAATTTGGTTTTGGGTGTGTGTGTTCTTGCTAGAGAGAAAGAGAGAGAGATGGGGATGAAATGAATGGGTGAAAGGGGTTTGACCCTTTGACCTAGTCAAGGGTTTGATCCCTTGTCAAGTTTAGTCCCTCAACTTTCGTTCGGGTGCGGGAATTACCTAAACGAGATAATTTAAAACGCGTATCAACGGGAGATGTTATAAACATATAACGGACTTTATATTAGTATAACGGAAAAGTAAATGGAAAAAGGCGGGATGTTACAGCTTAGATTCGAAAAAAGAGCTACGCGGACAGTAAAAGAAAAGATATAGAGTTTAAAATTGGAGAAATGGTCATGCTTAAGGTTTCACCTTGGAAAGGCGTTGTTTGATTTGGTAAACGGGGGAAACTAAATCCAAGGTACATTGGACCATTCAAGATTATAGATCGTGTCGGACCAGTAGCTTACCAACTGGAGCTACCTCAACAACTCGCGGCTGTACATAACACTTTCCACGTCTCAAATTTGAAGAAATGTTTTGCTAAAGAAGATCTCACTATTCCGTTGGACGAAATCCAAATCAATGAAAAACTTCAATTCATTGAAGAACCCGTCGAAATAATGGATCGTGAGGTTAAGAGACTTAAACAAAACAAGATACCGATTGTTAAGGTTCGATGGAATGCTCGTAGAGGACCCGAGTTCACCTGGGAGCATGAAGATCAGATGAAGAAGAAATACCCGCATTTATTTCCAAAAGATACGTCAACACCTCCAACTGCTTAAAATTTCGGGACGAAATTTATTTAACGGGTAGGTACTGTAGTGACCCGAACTTTTCCATGTTTATATATATATTAAATGAAATTGTTATTTACATGATTAAGTGTTTCCAACATGTTAAGCAATCAAACTTGTTAAGACTTGGTTAATTGAAACGGAAATTTTGTAAACGACTGATTACCCAGTTTGACCAATGATTCACGAACGCTATAAGTTGTATATGACATGATGATACATAAATGAATAAATATATATGTTTAACATGATATAATGATCATCAAGTATCTCATTAAAAATAGTAACAATAAGTTATATACTTAAAAAGGAGACTATTGACGTATGAAACTCGAAACGATACATATAACGATTATCGTTATAACCACGTCTTACTAAATATATATGAAGCATATTAATACATTTTTATATTATATATAACATGATAATATGATAATTAAATATATCATTAAGTGTATTAACAATGAACTACATAAGTAAAAACAAGACTACTAACTTAAGGATTTCGAAACGAGACATATATGTAACGATTATCGTTGTAACGACATTTAAATGTATATATCATATCAAGATATATTAATATATCATAATATCATGATAATATAATAATTTAAAATCTCATTTGATATTATAAACTTTAGGTTAACAACATTTAACAAGATCGTTAACCTAAAGGTCTCAAAACAACACTTACATGTAACGACTAACGATGACTTAACGACTCAGTTAAAATGTATATATATGTAGTATTTTAATATGTATTCATACACTTTTGAAAGACTTCAAGACACTTATAAAAATACTTCTACTTAACAAAAATTCTTACAATTACATCCTCGTTCAGTTTCATCAACAATTCTACTCGTATGTACCCGTATTCGTACTCGTACAATACACAGCTTTTAGATGTATGTACTATTGGTATATACACTCCAATGATTAGCTCTTAGCATCTCATATGAGTCACCTAACACATGTGGGAACCATCATTTGGCAACTAGCATGAAATATCTCATAAAATTACAAAAATATGAGTAATCATTCATGACTTATTTACATGAAAACAAAATTACATATCCTTTATATCTAATCCATACACCAACGACCAAAAACACCTACAAACACTTTCATTCTTCAATTTTCTTCATCTAATTAATCTCTCTCAAGTTCTAACTTCAAGTTCTAAGTGTTCTTCATAAATTCTACAAGTTCTAGTTACATAAAATCAAGAATACTTTCAAGTTTGCTAGCTCACTTCCAATCTTGTAAGGTGATCATCCAACCTCAAGAAATCTTTATTTCTTACAGTAGGTTATCATTCTAATAGAAGGTAATAATCATATTCAAACTTTGGTTCAATTTCTATAACTATAACAATCTTATTTCAAGTGATGATCTTACTTAAACTTGTTTTCGTGTCATGATTCTGCTTCAAGAACTTCGAGCCATCCAAGGATCCGTTGAAGCTAGATCCATTTTTTTCTTTTCCAGTAGGTTTATCCAAGGAACTTAAGGTATTAATGATGTTCATAACATCATTCGATTCATACATAAAAAGCTATTATATTCAAAGTGGTAAACTAGTAATCACTAGAACATAGTTTAGTTAATTCTAAACTTGTTCGCAAATAAAGTTAATCCTTCTAACTACACTTTTAAAATCAACTATACACATGATCTATATCTATATGATATACTTAATGATTTAAAACCCGAAAACACGATAAACACCATAAAACCGGATTTACGCCGTCGTAGTTACAGCCGGGGGCTGTTTTGGTTTGGATAATTAAAAACTATGAAAAACTTTGATTTAAAAGCTATACTTCTGGGTAAATTATTTTTCTTATGAACATGAAACCATATCCAAAAATTATGGTTAAACTCAAAGTGAAAGTATGTTTTTCAAAACAGTCATCAAGATGTCGTTCTTTCGATGAAAATGACTACCTCTTTCAAAAACGACTTGTAACTTGTATTTCTGACTATAAACATATACCTTTTCTGTTTAGTTTCATAAAGTCAAGTTCAATACAAAACCGTGGCCGCTTAAATCACTCAAAACGGATTAGAAACGAAGAAATGGCGAGCAAAACAAAATTGGTAAAAACTACTCATTTTAGCTACGTGAAAATTGGTAACAAATCTATTCCAACCATAACTTAATCAACTTGTATTGTATATTATGTAATCTTGAGATACCATAGACACGTATATAATGTTTCGACCTATCATGTCGACACATCTATATATATTTTGGAACAACCATAGACACTCTATATGTGAATGTTGGAGTTAGCTATACAGGGTTGAGGTTGATTCCAAAATATATATAGTTTGAGTTGTGATCAATACTGAGATATGTATACACTGGGTCGTGGATTGATTCAAGATAATATATATCGATTTATTTCTGTACATCTAACTATGGACAACTAGTTGTAGGTTACTAACAAGGACAGCTGACATAATAAACTTAAAACATCAAAATGTATTAAAAGTGTTGTAAATATATTTTGAACATACTTTGATATATATGTACATATTTGTTATAGGTTCGTGAATCGACCAGTGGCCAAGTCTTACTTCCCGACGAAGTAAAAATCTGTGAAAGTGAGTTATAGTCCCACTTTTAAAATCTAATATTTTTGGATGAGAATACATGCAGGTTTTATAAATGATTTACAAAATAGACACAAGTACGTGAAACTACATTCTATGGTTGAATTATCGAAATCGAATATGCCCCTTTTTATTAAGTCTGGTAATCTAAGAATTAGGGGACAGACACCCTAATTGACGCGAATCCTAAAGATAGATCTATTGGGCCTAACAAACCCCATCCAAAGTACCGGATGCTTTAGTACTTCGAAATTTATATCATATCCGAAGGGTGTCCCGGAATGATGGGGATATTCTTATATATGCATCTTGTTAATGTCGGTTATCAGGTGTTCACCATATGAATGATTTTTATCTCTATGTATGGGATGTGTATGAAAATATGAAATCTTGTGGTCTATTATTATGATTTGATAATATATAGGTTAAACCTATAACTCACCAACATTTTTGTTGACGTTATAAGCATGTTTATTCTCAGTTGATTATTAAGAGCTTCCGCTGTCGCATACTTAAATAAGGACGAGATTTGGAGTCCATGCTTGTATGATATTGTGTAAAAACTTCATTCAAGAAACTTATTTCGTTGTAACATATTTGTATTGTAAACCATTATGTAATGGTCGCGTGTAAACAGGATATTTTAGATTATCATTATTTGATAATCTACGTAAAGCTTTTAAACCTTTATTGATGAAATAAAAGTTATGGTTGTTTTAAAAATGAATGCAGTCTTTGAAAAACGTCTCATATAGAGGTCAAAACCTCGCAACGAAATCAATTAATATGGAACGTTTATAATCAATATGAACGGGACATTTCACCTTAGTCCTCCTAAGGTATTTCAATATACTTTTAACCGCAATCCAATGACTGTTTCCTGGATTATTCTGGTATCTACTGGTCAAGCTTAGGGCGCATGACTCATCCGGTCTAGTGCATATCATTGCATACATGATTGACCCAATAGCAGATGCATAAGGGACTCTCTTCATTCTCTCTTGTTCATCTTTCCTGGTAGGACACTGAGATGAACTGAGAGGCGTTCCTCTTTGAATAGGTACCAAACCACTCTTAGAGTTCTCCATCTTGAACCTTTTCAAGACCTTTTCAATGTATGCACTTTGATTAAAACCTATCAGTTTCTTGGATCTATTCCCGTAGATCCCAATCCCCAAAACGTATTGTGCTTCTCCAAGATCCTTA
Organism: Rutidosis leptorrhynchoides; assembly: GCF_046630445.1. Classification (NCBI taxonomy): domain Eukaryota; kingdom Viridiplantae; phylum Streptophyta; class Magnoliopsida; order Asterales; family Asteraceae; genus Rutidosis; species Rutidosis leptorrhynchoides. Next base: position 509,019,920 of record NC_092336.1, read on the forward strand.
ATGGAGAAGCATTTACTTAGCCAAGTTTTAACTCCTTGCATTGCCGGAATATCATTTCCAAATAACAATATATCATCCACATATAGTACAAGGAACATGATAGTGCTCCCACTAGCTTTCTTGTATACACAAGCTTCATCACCATTTTTGATGAAGCCAAATTTCTCGGCTTCCTCATTAAAATGATGATTCCACATTCTAGATGCTTGTTTCAATCCGTAGATTGACTTCTTTAACTTGCATACCTTTTTAGGATATTTCGGATCAACAAAACCTTCAGGCTGAACTATATAGACATCTTCCACAAGATATCCATTTAGGAAAGCGGTCTTGACATCCATTTGCCATATTTCAAAATCATAATAAGCAGTAATAGCAAATAATATCCTAATAGACTTTAGCATTGCTACAGGCGAAAAAGTTTCATCATAGTCAACCCCTTGAGTTTGAGTGAAACCTTTTGCTACAAGTCTAGCTTTATATGTATCCAAGTTTCCATGTATGTCGGTTTTCATTTTGAAAAGCCATTTACAATCAACTAGCCTAGAGCCAGCAGGTTGTGCAATAAGTTCCCAAACTTGGTTGTCATACATGGATTGCATCTCAGCGTTCATGGCTTCCTGCCATTTATCCTTATCAATCCTTGATAAAGCATCTTGGTAGTTTGCTAGTTCATCCAAATCAACCTCATAGCAACCATCCATGAGAAACCCATATCTCTCAGGAGGATTACTAATCCTACCAGATCTGCGAACGTCTTGTGTATTTTGATCATTCTCAACATTTTCATGTTGAGTGCTAGTGTCAACCAATTTTGTATCATCTACTTGATCTTGAATCTCTTCAAGATTTATTTTCCTTTCACTTTCGCCTTCCATTAAGAACTTAGTTTCAAGGAATTCTGCCTTCCGAGTAACAAATACATTCTGCTCGGAAGGATCATAGAAATAATATCCCATATTATCCTTGGGATATCCTATGAAGATACACTTTGTGGATCGAGCATTCAACTTATTAGGGGTAACGCTTAGGATAAGCTTCACATCCCCATACCTTTAAGTATGATAGAGATGGAGGTTTTCCAAACCACATCTCATGAGGAGTTCGTTCCACTTTCTTGGTTGGGGTAATATTTAAAATACGAGCCGCGGAGCATAGACAATAACCCCAAAATGATAGAGGTAACGAGCTTCTAGCCATCATAGATCGAACCATATCCATTAGGGTTCGGTTCCTCCTTTCGGAAACTCCATTTAGTTGGGGTGTTCCAGGAGGAGTAAGTTGCGAGATAATCCCACAACCTTTAAGATGATTTTGGAAGGCATCGCTTAGGTATTCACCTCATCTATCGGTACGAAGTACCTTGATTGTCTTATTGAGTTAATTTTGTACTTCATTTTGATATTCCTTGAATGCTTCAAAAGTTTCATCCTTGTGTCTTAATAAGTAGACATATCCGAAACGACTGAAGTCATCAATGAAAGTAACGAAGTATCTTTCACCATTCCTAGTTATGGGCTTAAAGGGTCCACATACATCCGAATGTATTAATCCCAATAAGTCCTTAGCCCTTTCATAGGTCCCTTTGAAAGGTGCTTTAGTCATTTTGCCTTGTAAACAAGAGTTACATACATTAAACGAGTCTAGTTCATTTGATTTCAAAAGGCCATTCTTTTGAAGTGTATGCATTTGATTCTTGTTTATGTGACCAAGGCGACAATGCCATAAGTAGGAATCACTCAAATCCCTTTTGAGTTTCTTGGTGTTTGCATGGTATATTGAGCTATTGTGTGATGTGTCATCATGAACCAATTCATAAATACCATTCGAAGGTGAAGCCTTAAAATAGAACACATTATCTAAAGAAACATGGATATCATCATTAATGAAATTAAGATTAAAACCATATTGTTTCAAACGGGATACAGAAATAATGTTTCGAGATAAATCGGGTGCATACAAAACATTTTTCAAAACAAGCTCCAAACCGCTTGGTAGCTTTAAAACAAAGTCTCCTTGAGCTTTCACTTGCACCCTTGCTCCATTTCCCATGAAGAGACTTGTTGTTCCCGCATCTTGATCACTTCTTTTGAACCCCTGCAAAGTATTGCAAATATGAGTTCCACATCCTGTGTCTAATACCCATATATTAGAAGAAGTAATACTAAGCTCAATGTATACCATATATACATTACCTGAGGTTTGCCCTGCATCCCTCTTTTCCTTCAACTCCTTAAGGTAGACCGGGCAGTTGCGTTTCCAGTTACCCATTTCACCGCAACCAAAGCACGGATCTTCCTTGGGGTTAGCCTTTCCAGCAACCTTTTGCTTCTTGTTGTTGTTGGTTGGTGTAACCATCTTCCCCTTTCCCTTGCCCTTGCCTTGTAGCCGGGTCCTTTCCTCTTAGCCGCCTTTGGCTTAGTAGTGTTATGGTTTTTGGACCCGCCTTCATTGATCGTAAACACGGGTGAAGCCCTTTTACCCATGCTTGCTTCTGCCGTCTTAAGCATGGCATGTAATTCGCCAATGCTTTTATCCCAACCATTCATGTTATAGTTTAACACGAATGTGTCAAACCTCTTTGACAATGAGTTAAGGATAAGGTCCGTGGCTAATTCATTAGACACGTTGGAATTTAGAAGGTTTGCTCGATCAATAAGGCTTTTCATCTTAAGGACATAAGATGAAATGGATTGGGTGTCATCCATCCGACATGCATGAAGCGCTCGGACCGTTTCAAAGCGCTCGACACGAGCTTGTTGAAGGAACATCTCCTTCAACTGTGTGATCATGTCATATGCACTATGATGCTCGAAGTCCTTTTGGAGTTCGGGTATCATAGTCCCAAGCATGAGGCAAGAAACTTGCAATGAATCGGTGCAATATTTCTCCCAATAAGCCATGGCTTCCGTATCATCCTCGTCCGGTTGATCGGGAATGGGGTCTTCCAACACATACGCCCTGTCCTCTAGTTTGAGGACGATTCTTAGATTGCGGAACCAATCCATGAAGTTTGTATGGTTGAGTTTTTCCTTTTCGAGGATTGACCTCAACGATAGGTTGTTAAAGTTAATAGGTGCGTTAGGAATGTTGTTGTTGTTATTGGCGGCCATCTACAAAATGTAACAAAGTTGTTTAAGTATCAATTTTAATTTAACAATCAATACCCTTTAAATCCAATTTGATATTTATTAAATTTTAGAATCCAACGGTAAACCAAATTTCGGTTAGGTGACCTTTATCCCGTCATTTGATTTAGCTAGGTAGTCATTATATGACAATTGCAATCCTTTTGCAACTTCTAAGTTATGGGATCATACAATCCTTTTGCATGGCATATTATCCCATCAACGCCTATTTGTTCATCATGCTTCGGTGACCCTAAGTTCACGATTTCCAAATCAAGTCGTCCTACTTGTGTAAACGTGTAAACTTAACATACAAGTGGTTAGGTGACCTTTATCCCACAAGCATGCGAAATTCACCTTAATCATATTAGTTTGTTCATGACGGTTAGGTGACCTTTATCCCATCATGAGTTCCCTAATATGTCTAAGTGTCACACAAAAGGATGGCGTTTAACTTGTTTACCTTGTTTGTTAAAGGGATTTTAAGTTTTCATTATTTCTAGTTTGAGAAAACTTTTATGCCATACACCAACATGCATTTAGTGTATGGTTCATTTGAAATCCATTTTCAAGTCATGTAATTTTAGCCAATTACTTGATATAAACCATTTTATATATATGATCCTTATCATGTTCTTAATAACCGTTTATTAATATCCTTTTTGCCATTTCAATTTAACCGATTAAATTGTGGTTTGGTAAATTTCATGTTGTTAATAATTTAATCAATTAAATTTTAGTTTTGCTTGTTGTTAACTTGTTTGATAACTTGTTGTAGTAACATGCACAATCCACAATCATACAAGAAATTAAAACAACAACGCATGCAAAACAAATGTTCACAATCAAGCCTTTTGGTAAGCATTTTGTTTAGCCGAAAAGAAAATGCCACTGGGTAATGGGTCATAACACATAGTAGGAGATTTTACCACTCCCACTTAATCTTGCATCCAAGTAGATTCTTCTTGTGTTCTTCCTTTGACTCCATCTTTTCATCTTCATTTTTACAAAAAATATATCCTAATACATTTTTCTAAAAAAATGAAATACAACCTAATCTATTTTACATAACAAATATAAAATAAAATAAATTACATAACCAAAATTAATATTACATACCAAATGAATAATTAATTTTACAAACCAAATGAATGAATATAACAACCACAAAGAAAGATTAACAAATCAATCAAATAAATATTCATTCAAACACAAGGTCTTGGCTATGATTGTAAACATCAATATATCAACAAATATGAACCAAATGGCAAACCCAAAACCACTTTTGGAACCCTCCCAAATTCGGCCTAAATCATATGCCCACCCAAAACCATTAATTTTACATTTTACTTTCATGCATGTTAGTAGAATGCAAAGTTAGTGGGCTTTAAGGACCATATATAAGAAGCATATTTCATAGACTTCGGCTCTAGATACCATTGATGGAATTCAACATTATAACTTGTTCTTAATGTTAACTTAATCAAAAACAATTTTATGAAAGTAAAAGTAAGCGGAAGCATGATGATTGAGAAAAAAAGTTTATGTCTTAAACCATTTATTAAGTGAATTCCATGTACGTATCAAGTCATGAAAATAAGCTTACATATAATTAACAAGGAAGTAAGAATATATTACCTCCTCAAGTAAATTGAGGGCTGAATATGATGAGCAAGGTGATGGAAAAAGATGATGAAATAAGCTTCTAACTTGAAGCCTCAAGCAAGCAATACCCCAAGCTTTCAATCACCAACACTTAGTACTTTAGTTAGGCTTAATTGACACTCAAATTCAGCTCTTAAAAGGAACTCTAGAACCCCTCTAAAACCCCTTACAGCTCACAACAGTAGCAGTAGCTATATGCTGAATATTTTTCTTGTTTTTCACCTTTGAGAATGTGTATGCATGTATATCTTTAGTCTTTGGTCAAGGGGCATACATATGTGTAATTGTGTCATGGAAAGCAACAAGAATAAGCATGGGATGGCATTTCTTGGGGCTCCAAAATCTGCCCACTATCACCATGTTTTATAAATAAACTTTGTTTTATAAAACTTGTAAAAAAAACCCATTTATTATTATGTTACTTATATATTTTATAAACCTTTTATAAAACATAACACAATATAATTATTTAGACCTATAAATAATCAAATATAAATTATCCAAATAATTTATCTCAAGTGATAATATTTTAGAAAATCGATTTTCTAAAGTTCAAGTGTCGCGTATTTAATCAATGATTCAATCGTTAAGATCAAATACGTATAAAGTGTTGGTAAGCTTGTTATTGGGTATGACCCGACTTGGATCATAACACATTAGCCACATTAATTAAATACGTCTCTCGGGCATACGAAAAACCTTCACATTCTCCCATTCCTTGTAATTCTGGAAATTCTTCTAACAATTCTGCATGTGAATCTATAGTTTGAATATAATAACATGTATCATCTGCAGATTACGGTTGTTGCATGGCTCTATCCACAGAAAAGGTAACACTCTCGTCCTCTATACTTAGGGTCAGTTTCTTACAGAACACGTCTATTATTGTTTTAGCCGTGTTTAAGAATGGTCTTCCTAATATGAGAGGAACTCGAGAATCTTCTTCCATGTCCAGAATAACAAAATCTACTGGAAATACTAAAGTACCAACTTTAACTAGCATGTTCTCCATTATTCCTCTAGAATATTTTACTGATCGATCGGCTAGTTGTATGCTTATTCGTGTTGGTTTCAATTCTCCAAGGTCTAGTTTAGCGTATAATGAATATGGCATTAAATTTATACTAGCACCTAAGTCTGCCAATGCTTCTATTGAACTAAGACTACCCAGAAAATATGAAATTGTGAAACTTCCTGGATCTGATAATTTTTCTGGTATCTTATTCAATAGCACTGCAGAACAATTAGCATTCATAGTAACAGCCGAGAGTTCTTCCATTTTCTTTCTATTTGTGATTAGATCCTTCAAGAATTTGGCATATCTAGGCATTCCTGAAATCACATCAATGAAAGGAAGATTTATATTTATTTTTTTAAACATATCCAAAAATTTGGATTGCTCGGCTTCAAGTCTTTCTTTTCTCATTTTACTTGGGTAAGGAAGCGGTGATTGGTATGGTTTAACATAAGGTTTAGTCTTAACCGTGTTATCTTCATTAACTTTTTCAACTACCGGTTCTGTTTGAAGTGTCCCATTCTTATTGATTAAAAACGTTCCATATTAATTGATTTCGTTGCGAGGTTTTGACCTCTATATGAGACGTTTTTCAAAGACTGCATTCATTTTTAAAACAAACCATAACCTTTATTTAATAAATAAATGTTTAAAAAGCTTTACGTAGATTATCAAATAATGATAATCTAAAATATCCTGTTTACACACGACCATTACATAATGGTTTACAATACAAATATGTTACATCGAAATCAGTTTCTTGAATGCAGTTTTTACACAATATCATACAAACATGGACTCCAAATCTTGTCCTTATTTTAGTATGCAACAGTGGAAGCTCTTAGTATTCACCTGAGAATAAACATGCTTTAAACGTCAACAAAAATGTTGGTGAGTTATAGGTTTAACCTATATATATCAAATCGTAACAATAGACCACAAGATTTCGTATTTCAATACACATCCCATACATAGAGATAAAAATCATTCATATGGTGAACACCTGGTAACCGACATTAACAAGATGCATATATATAAGAATATCCCCATCATTCCGGGACACCCTTCGGATATGATATAAATTTCGAAGTAATAAAGCATCCGGTACTTTGAATGGGGTTTGTTATGAAATGACCCGTCCTAATCCATCCGGACGAAGTCCATATCGATTACAAACGATTCACAACAGTTGATTACATCGCGAGGTAATTGACCTCTATATGGTAAATTTTACAAACATTGCATTCGTTTTTAAAAGACAAACTTTCGTTACATCGACAGTTGACAGGCATGTAAAGCATTTCATAATATATCCAAATATAATTGACTTAATAATAATCTTGATGAACTCAACGACTCGAATGCAACATCTTTTGAAATATGTCATGAATGACTCCAAGTAATATCTCTAATATGAGCAAATGCACAGCGGAAGATTTCTTTCGTACCTGAGAATAAACATGCTTTAAAGTGTCAACCAAAAGGTTGGTGAGTTCATTAGTTTATCATAAAGAATTTTCATAATTTTAATAGACCACAAGATTTCATACTTCCATTTCTCATAATCATACGTCCCATGCATAGAGACAAAAATATCATTCATATGGATTGAACACCTGGTAACCGACATTCACAATATGCATATAAGAATATCCCCATCATTCCGGGATCCTCCTTCGGACATGATATAAATTTCGAAGTACTAAAGCATCCGGTACTTTGGATGGGGCTTGTTGGGCCCGATAGATCTATCTTTAGAGTTCGCGTCAATTAGGGTTTCTGTTCCCTAATTCTTAGATTACCAGACTATATAAAAAGGGCATATTCGATTAGATAATCCAACCATAGAATGTAGTTTCGATCACTTGTGTCCATTTCGTAAAACATTTATAAAAGCAGCGCATGCATTCTCAGTCCCAAAAATATATATTGCGAAAGCATTTAAAAAGGGAATAATGAAACTCACCTAATGTATTTTGTAGTAAAAATACATATGACTATATTGAACAATGCAGGGTTGGCCTCGGATTCACGAACCTATATCATTTGTATATTTATTAATACACATAATCGTGATCGAACAAATTTATTTATTATAACTTAATTTATATATTATATAATTAATTTGTGTATATATTAAAAATGATTAATATCTATATAGTTATATTAATATATCCCTATTTATTTATATACATTATTGTTTAGTGTTATATTTAAAATCAATAGTTTATTATAGGTACGTGTTTAAATAAATAATATTAGTAAGTTTGATTTATATATAGTTATGTGTAATAAATATATTTTATATACAAAATATTTATCTCTTTAAAAAATAGTTTTTGATAATAATGATAATGTACTAATAATAATAATAACTATGGTATCTATAATAATACTTATATTAATAATAATAATAATAATAATAATAATAATAATAATAATAATAATAATAATAATAATAATAATAATAATAATAATAATAATAATACTAATAATAATAATAATAATAATACTAATAATAATAATAATAATAGTAGTAGTAGTAGTAGTAGTAGTAGTAGTAGTAGTAGTAGTAATAATAATAATAATAATAATAATAATAATAATAATAATAATAATAATAATAATAATAATAATAATAATAATAATAATAATAATAATAATAATAATAATAATAATAATAATAATAATAATAATAATAAAAATGGTTACTACCTTAAAAGCTCCAAAAAAAATATCAAACCGCACAAGCCGGGACTCGAACCTGCGATCTCCTGCTTAACAACCATACCACTAAACCAATGCACTGCCTTATACTTTCTTGTAATAACTACACCTACGATTCTTGTAAGCAGTGACAGGCTGCAGTTCTACTTGTTAGAACCAAAAACTCCATGGATCCAATCATCACTTATAACATCATATTATCATCAAGCTACTACCATCAATATACCTCATCGTTATTTCCATCATCTAACCTCATTCATAATCATATATACCATGATCAACAATTTCATCATCATCATCAAATCATTTCCGTAACATCATCAACCATCATCTATATTATTATTATAATCGTATCATCATCGACCCTCAATAGCATTACCATCATTCACGTAATCATATATATCCTATCCTAATCACTATTAATATGCTTCGCTATCATCATTATAAACTTATTACTTTTACGAAATCATCATGTATCATCAACATTTATCCATAAATCATCATTCGTAAAAAAAAATTGATGTTGGATCTCGATTTCACAAGGAAACCGTAACTCCTTTCAACAGCCCACCAATTTGTATGATCCTCGGCCCAATTACGAAATCATAATAGTCCAGCGATTTGTTCAGCTCCAATGATTAATTTCTCAGTTAGCAAGTTGATATAAGTCCAATAAATAAATTCCTAATTTCCTGACTAAAAAGGACTTGATTGGCCAGCGACGAATAAAAAAAAATAAAATAAAAAAACATTTAGATAAACGAACAGCTGGTACCTATCTAACTTCCACCCAACATGTTTACCAATCATTTGTATTTGCTTTATATTATAATACTAACTCTAGTCATCCTTAATCATCATAATCTAATATCATGATATCATCGCTATTTATCATCAACATAAATATCATCTGCGTATTATTATATTTCGTAGGTGTGGAAGATGGTTTCGATTTGTGGAGTAGAAACAGTTAACGAAGAAAAAGAAAAATATAACGATGAAGGTGATGGTTGGCGTTCGGTACTAGTTGCAGCGGGAAAGAAAAATATAGTGAACCAGGGTGGTGATGGTTCAACGGAGTTGGTTTAAGGTGGTTTGTAGATATCGCTTAGAAACAGGAAATGGGTAGAAACAGAATAAAATGATAGTTTCTTTGTTGGGTTTGTTTTGAAACAAAACTAAAATAATTTGTATGTTTTGTGTGGTGTTTGACCTGCAACAGAAGGAGATTTGCAGCTGTAATATCCACGAAATAGTAGCAGTGTTACCATACGGATAGCATCAATCATTGAAAAGAAAACATTTTAGAACAACCGGGTGTTTGGTTTTCGAATACCAAATAGGAAACTTACATAACTTGAAGGTGGATGATGGTGTTCGTAGGTGGTTGTCCGAAGATAAGAGGGAGAGAAAAAGAAATATGGCGAGGGTGGTGGCTGTTTATCAAGATAGACGAGAGTGGTTCATGGTGGTGTTCTAAGAAGAAGAAGGTGGTAGAGTGACGTGTTTTGTTCGTCCAAGCATGAAACTGAAAGTGGTGTTTGATGGTGGTCTTCGGCTGCAACTAGTTGACGATAGCAAACAATTTATTATGGTGTCCTGTATCTTCAAACAACAACATCATAGAGTAGTAGTAATAATATTTTCATAATTGAAGAAGGGTGGTGGTTTTGGTTGTACGAGGGAAAGTAAGGGTAATATTATATATACATATATATAGTGAGTGCATGTGGGAGATCTTATTAAAGTAAAAAAATCGATCATCACTATGTAACTAATTGGTATGTGACAAAACAGAATATGGATACTTGTGTTAGTGGGTGTGCAATTTGATTAAGACAATTGTATATATCATGTTATTATGTCGATACATTGTATGTAGTAATTAAAAGTTAAAAAGACAAGAACACTAATTGAAATAAAGGAATCTAGCTGCCATATTTTGTACATTCTTATCCAGTTTTCACGGACTGTGTATCGTGCGAAATCAGTGATGGATAAAAGTGTTCAGAAAAATCTCATATTTTTAAATTAACTATATTTATTTATTTTGTTCATTATGGTATAGAATTCAGTCATTAAAATTTACATCAACTGTCCCTCTCATTTATGGGTAAAATATAAAAAGTTTTAAAATTTAATAACTAGGTCCTAATTGCATTTTTACGAAGCCTAAAATTTATAGAACTCATTTTCGTATCACCGTTTATTTTAAAATCATATAAATTCGAATTAAACTTCTCTTAAATAATAATTGAAACATTCAACGAGTATTACAATCATTAAATCATTATATTTAATATACACTATATATATATATATATATATATATATATATATATATATATATATATATATATATATATATATATATATATATATATATATATATATATATATATATATATATATAAATATATATGCATCTATTTGCAAATAGTTGTTCGTGAATCGTCGGGAATGGTCGAAGGTCAATTGAACATATGAAACAGTTCAAAATTTTCTAGACTCAACATTACATACTTTGCTTATCGTATCGAAATCATATAAAGATTAAGTTTAAATTTAGTTGTAAATTCCCGGGTCATCACATGTTAGGCCCAATAGATCTATCTTTAGGATTCGCGTCAATTAGGGTGTCTGTTCCCTAATTCTTAGATTACCAGACTTAATAAAAAGGGGCATATTCGATTTCGATAATTCAACCATAGAATGTAGTTTCACGTACTTGTGTCTATTTTGTAAATCATTTATAAAACCTGCATGTATTCTCATCCCAAAAATATTAGATTTTAAAAGTGGGACTATAACTCACTTTCACAGATTTTTATTTCGTCGGGAAGTAAGACTTGGCCACTGGTTGATTCACGAACCTATAACAATATATACATATATATCAAAGTATGTTTAAAATATATTTACAACACTTTTAATATATTTTGATGTTTTAAGTTTATTAAGTCAGATGTCCTCGTTAGTAACCTACAACTAGTTGTCCACAGTTAGATGTACAGAAATAAATCGATAAATATTATCTTGAATCAATCCACAACCCAGTGTATACGTATCTCAGTATTGATCACAACTCAAACTATATATATTTTGGAATCAACCTCAACCCTGTATAGCTAACTCCAACATTCACATATAGAGTGTCTATGGTTGTTCCGAAATATATATAGATGTGTCGACATGATAGGTCGAAACATTGTATACGTGTCTATGGTATCTCAAGATTACATAATATACAATACAAGTTGATTAAGTTATGGTTGGAATAGATTTGTTACCAATTTTCACGTAGCTAAAATGAGAAAAATTATCCAATCTTGTTTTACCCATAACTTCTTCATTTTAAATCCGTTTTGAGTGAATCAAATTGCTATGGTTTCATATTGAACTCTAACTTATGAATCTAAACAGAAAAGTATAGGTTTATAGTCAGAAAAATAAGTTACAAGTCATTTTTGTAAAGGTAGTCATTTCAGTCGAAAGAACGACGTCTAGATGACCATTTTAGAAAACATACTTCCACTTTGAGTTTAACCATAATTTTTGGATATAGTTTCATGTTCATAATAAAAATCATTTTCTCAGAATAACAACTTTTAAATCAAAGTTTATCATAGTTTTTAATTAACTAACCCAAAACAGCCCGCGGTGTTACTACGACGACGTAAATCCGGTTTTACGGTGTTTTTCGTGTTTCCAGGTTTTAAATCATTAAGTTAGCATATCATATAGATATAGAACATGTGTGTAGTTAATTTTAAAAGTCAAGTTAGAAGGATTAACTTTTGTTTGCGAACAAGTTTAGAATTAACTAAACTATGTTCTAGTGATTACGAGTTTAAACCTTCGAATAAGATAGTTTTATATATATGAATTGAATGATGTTATGAACATCATTACTACCTAAAGTTTAGTAGGTAAACCTACTGTAAGTGACAAGAAATGATCTAGCTTCAAAGGATCTTGGATGGCTTGAAAGTTCTTGAAGTAGGATCATGACACAAAAACAAGTTCAAGTAAGATTTTTACTCGAATTAAGATAGTTTATAGTTATAAAAATTGAATCAAAGTTTGAATATGAATATTACCTTGAATAAGAAAGATAACCTACTATATATAACAAAGGTTTCTTGATCTTAGATGATTACTTGGAATGGATTAGAAAGCTTGGAAGTAAATTAGTAAACTTGAAGGGATTTTTGAAGTGTTCTTGAAGTGTTCTTCCTATGATGATTATAGCTTGATTCTTGAAGTGATTTTTGATGAAGATGATGATTAACTACTGGAAAAATACGTTCATAATAGAGTGTGTGTGTGTGTGTTGAGAGAGAATTAGAAAGAGAATTGGAAGTGAAATGGAGTGAATGATGAGTGATAATTGGTGAGTGGTGAGTGGGGTTAAAAGGAGTTCTAGTTAGTTGATTAGCTCATGGTAGAAGTTAAAATTGATTAGTCATACATGACATAATCAAGAGTGGAATCCCATGCTAGTTCCTATTGGTATATACTCATAGTAAGTACGTTTTGAAGCTGTGTATAATACGGGTAAGAATACGACTAGAATTCTTGATGAAAGAAAAGAATGGAAAAGTAACTGTAACCATTTTCGTTAAGTATGAGTGTTTTTATATATGTCTTGAAGTCTTCCAAAATTATTTTAATACATCTAAATACACTACATGTATATACATTTTAACTGAGTCGTTAAGTCATCGTTAGTCGTTACATGTAAGTGTTGTTTTGAAACCTTTAAGTTAACAATCTCAATTAATGTTGTTAACCCATTGTTTATTATATCTAATGAGATGTTAAATTATTATATTATCATGATATTATGATATATTAATATATCTTAATATGATATATATATACACTTAAATGTCGTTACAACGATAATCGTTACATATATGTCTCGTTTCGAAATCCTTAAGTTAGTAGTCTTGTTTATATGTATATAACTCATTGTTAATATTCTTATGGAGATACTTACTTATCATAATCTCATGTTAACCATATGTATATCCATATATATATCGTCATGTCATTTTTACAAATTTTAACGTTCGTGAATCGCCGGTCAACTTGGGTGGTCAATTGTCTATATGAAACATATTTCAATTAATCAAGTCTTAACAAGTTTGATTGCTTAACATTTTGGAAACATTTAATCATGTAAATATCAATCTCAATTAATATATATAAACATGGAAAAGTTCGGGTCACTACAGTACCTACCCGTTAAATAAATTTCGTCCCGAAATTTTAAGCTGTTGAAGGTGTTGACGAATCTTCTGGAAATAGATGCGGGTATTTCTTCTTCATCTGATCTTCATGCTCCCAGGTGAACTCGGGTCCTCTACGAGCATTCCATCGAACCTTAACAATTGGTATCTTATTTTGCTTAAGTCTTTTAACCTCACGATCCATTATTTCGACGGTTTCTTCGATGAATTGGAGTTTTTCGTTGATTTGAATTTCATCTAACGGAATAGTGAGATCTTCTTTAGCAAAACATTTCTTCAAATTCGAGACGTGGAAAGTGTTATGTACAGCCGCGAGTTGTTGAGGTAACTCAAGTCGGTAAGCTACTGGTCTGACACGATCAATAATCTTGAATGGTCCAATATACCTTGGATTTAATTTCCCTCGTTTACCAAATCGAACAACGCCTTTCCAAGGTGCAACTATAAGCATGACCATCTCTCCAATTTCAAATTCTATATCTTTTCTTTTAATGTCAGCGTAGCCCTTTTGTCGACTTTGGGCGGTTTTCAACCGTTGTTGAATTTGGATGATCTTCTCGGTAGTTTCTTGTATAATCTCTGGACCCGTAATCTGTCTATCCCCCACTTCACTCCAACAAATCGGAGACCTGCACTTTCTACCATAAAGTGCTTCAAACGGCGCCATCTCAATGCTTGAATGGTAGCTGTTGTTGTAGGAAAATTCTGCTAATGGTAGATGTCGATCCCAACTGTTTCTGAAATCAATAACACATGCTCGTAGCATGTCTTCAAGCGTTTGTATCATCCTTTCGCTCTGCCCATCAGTTTGTGGATGATAGGCAGTACTCATGTCTAGACGAGTTCCTAATGCTTGCTGTAATGTCTGCCAGAATCTTGAAATAAATCTGCCATCCCTATCAGAGATAATAGAGATTGGTATTCCATGTCTGGAGACGAATTCCTTCAAATACAGTCGTGCTAACTTCTCCATCTTGTCATCTTCTCTTATTGGCAGGAAATGTGCTGATTTGGTGAGACGATCAACTATTACCCAAATAGTATCAAAACCACTTGCAGTCCTTGGCAATTTAGTGATGAAATCCATGGTAATGTTTTCCCATTTCCATTCCGGGATTTCGGGTTGTTGAAGTAGACCTGATGGTTTCTGATGCTCAGCTTTGACCTTAGAACACGTCAAACATTCTCCTACGTATTTAGCAACATCGGCTTTCATACCCGGCCACCAAAAATATTTCCTGAGATCCTTGTACATCTTCCCCGTTCCAGGATGTATTGAGTATCTGGTTTTATGAGCTTCTCTAAGTACCATTTCTCTCATATCTCCAAATTTTGGTACCCAAATCCTTTCAGCCCTATACCGGGTTCTGTCTTCCCGAATATTAAGATGTTTCTCCGATCCTTTGGGTATTTCATCCTTTAAATTTCCCTCTTTTAAAACTCCTTGTTGCGCCTCCTTTATTTGAGTAGTAAGGTTATTATGAATCATTATATTCATAGATTTTACTCGAATGGGTTCTCTGTCCTTCCTGCTCAAGGCATCGGCTACCACATTTGCCTTCCCCGGGTGGTAACGAATCTCAAAGTCGTAATCATTCAATAATTCAATCCACCTACGCTGCCTCATATTCAGTTGTTTCTGATTAAATATGTGTTGAAGACTTTTGTGGTCGGTATATATAATACTTTTGACCCCATATAAGTAGTGCCTCCAAGTCTTTAATGCAAAAACAACCGCGCCTAATTCCAAATCATGCGTCGTATAATTTTGTTCGTGAATCTTCAATTGTCTAGACGCATAAGCAATCACCTTCGCTCGTTGCATTAATACACAACCGAGATCTTGCTTTGATGCGTCACAATAAATCACAAAATCATCATTCCCTTCAGAAAATGACAATATAGGTGCCGTAGTTAGCTTTTTCTTCAATAACTGAAACGCTTTCTCTTGTTAATCATTCCATTCAAATTTCTTCCCTTTATGCGTTAATGCAGTCAAGGGTTTTGCTATTCTGGAAAAGTCTTGGATGAACCTTCTGTAGTAACCAGCTAGTCCTAAAAACTGGCGTATGTGTTTCGGAGTTTTCGGGGTTTCCCACTTTTCAACAGTTTCTATCTTTGCCGGATCCACCTTAATACCTTCTTTGTTCACTATGTGACCGAGAAATTGAACTTCTTCCAACCAAAATGCACACTTTGAAAACTTAGCGTACAATTCTTCCTTCCTCAATACTTCTAACACCTTTCTCAAATGTTCACCGTGTTCTTGGTCATTCTTTGAGTAAATAAGTATGTCATCAATGAAAAAAATGACAAACTTGTCAAGGTATGGTCCACACACTCGGTTCATAAGGTCCATGAATATAGCTGGTGCATTAGTTAAACCAAACGGCATGACCATAAACTCGTAATGACCGTAACGTGTTCTGAAAGCAGTCTTTGGAATATCATATTCTTTCACCCGCATTTGATGATACCTGGAACGTAAGTCAATCTTTGAATAAACAGACGAGCCTTATAGTTGATCAAATAAGTCGTCGATTCTCGGTAGTGGATAGCGGTTCTTGATGGTAAGTTTGTTCAACTCTCGGTAGTCGATACACAACCTGAATGTACCATCTTTCTTCTTGACAAACAAAACAGGAGCTCCCCACGGTGATGTACTTGGTCGAATGAAACCACGCTCTAAAAGTTCTTGTAATTGGCTTTGCAGATCTTTCATCACGCTGGGTGCGAGTCTGTAAGGAGCACGAGCTATTGGTGCAGCTCCTGGTACAAGATCTATTTGAAATTCAACGGATCGCTGTGGGGGTAATCCCGGTAATTCTTTCGGAAATACATCGGGAAATTCTTTTGCAATGGGAACATCATTGATGCTCTTTTCTTCAGTTTGTACTTTCTTGTAACGACCCGCACTTTTTCGATCGTTCTATACTTATAAGATTAATATTTACATAAATTAAACCTTACCAACATGATAAACAATCCAAATTGTCGAGATTTATATTTCCGAAAAGAGTTTACACAACGTTTGATCGTCTAGTTTGACCGATGATATCACGAACTATATAACATATGATAATTATACGTTTGTGTATATATATGTATATATACATATTTAACATGATCTAAGAATGTTTTAATATCTCATTTTGTATTAATAACAATAAGTTATAAGTATATTTTAAAACTACTAACTTAAGTTTTCAAAACGATAACTATACGTAATGTTTTTCGACATAAATACTTATAACCTATATTACTTATACATGCATCGTATAGATATGTATTTTGTCACTTTTAAAGGGCTTACATACATAAAACAATATAAGTATATTTACAAAAGATAGCTATATTTGAATCCTCGTTCCGTTTCCTCAAAGATTTCTATACGTATACCTAGAGTATATGTACCCGTATCATACGCAGCTTCTAGATGTATTTACTATTGGTATATACCAATAAAAATCTGCTCCTTAGCAGCCTTAAATGATTAAGAAACATGTGGAACCAACCATTTGTCAAGTAGCATGAATTATTTAGCAAGAAAACAAAGTTAGGTATTTTTTTTTCCTTTATAACCTAAAAACGTTTTTATGCATGCACACCATTTCTTCACCCCATTTTCTCATACTTACACTTCCATTTCTCTCTCAAAATACTCTTAACTTCATACTTGATCATCTCCAAGCATTTTCCCCATCATTTAGCTTCAAAAACCTTACTTAATCACCATAAGAAAACCATACAAAAACACTTCAAGAAATCCTTCCAAGAACACAAACTTACTTCCAATCTTTCATCCAATTCCATCACCCTTTTGGTTCTAGCTTTTTACTCCTCTTTTACAGCAACCTTGTCCAAGGAACTTGAGGTAGAATCTATGTTCATAACCTTATTCGATTCATATATATATAGCTATCTTATTTTGTGGTATAAAATTTTAACAACAAGAACATAGTTTGAATGTTTTCAAACTTGTTTGCAAACTAAATAGATCCTTCTAACTTAACTTTTAAAATACTTCAAGACCTTTAATATATCATAAATATATGCTAATTTAACAAGGTATAACTTGGATTTTCAAAGAACACCTTAAAAACTGAATTTACGACGTCGGAGTGCAACCGGGGGCTGTTTTGGGTTGGATAATTAAAAACCATCTTAAACTTTGAATTGGAGGTTTATTTTCTGGAAAAATGATTTTTACTATGAATATGATAACACATAAAAATTTCATGATTTAACTCAAAGTATAAGTATTTTTAGAAAAATAATCATTTAAGGTTGTTTACATGATGGAAAATGATTAACTTCATAAGTTTCACTAAAGTTTGACCTATGACCTGTGATTTCGAATACAAACTAAGGTATTTACAGTTCATAGTCTTAAAGAGGGACTCGATCCAAGGAAGTGACAAGTTGAATCAACGAAAACGGAGTTGTAACGAAGAAACTATGACCAAAACGAGATCGGATATCTAAGACTTGTTTAACTTCGGGATTAATTGGGAAAAATTAAATAAAATCACATATTTCTAAGATAACATGATATTTTATATATATGTACTTATAATTCAATTTTATATGGTTCAGGATCACCCGCAAACAACACGAGAAGATTAATCATAAGATCCCATGTTTGTACGCAACACGTCATTTGACAACACCGGTACTTTATGTACGCAACACGTCATTTGACAACACCGGTACCGTGGGTCAAGATTAATCTCGACCAATACATATACGATGGGGTTTTATTTATTTCGTTAGGGGGTTTTATTTATTTCATTGCGGGTATATTAAACATCTAAAAATGAACCATTAAAATTGAATTACTAACAACGAACTGCTAACTACGGACTAAGGAATTATTCAAAGTATTAAAAGTATAACAAGTATATATATGTGACGTTTGTTTAAAAAGAAAAGGTATTGATATATTATATATGGATAGGTTCGTGATATCAACCGGAGACCAAGTCAAATTATATATATCTTCAAGACAACAGTGAGTATATAGTCCCACTTTTAAACTCTAAATATTTCGGGATGAGAATACATGTATTTTATGTTTTACGATATGGACACAAGTAACTGAAAAATATATTCTACGTTGAGTTGTACCACTGGCATACTTCCCTGTAGCTTGGTAACTGTTATTTACAGCGGTATTGTAAACGCGAATCCTGTTGATAGATCTATCGGGCCTGACAACCCCAACCGGATTGGACGACCAGTATTCAACGGTTGCACAGTACTTCGTTTCGTGACTACACTTGGTACGGTGTAGTAAGATTTCATAATAAAGGGAATATGCGACGTGATTAAATGTTAAGTATGGTTACCAAGTGCTCAACCACTTAGAATATTTTTATTAAAATGTTTATATATGAAATCTTGTGGTCTATATTTATATCGCTGCCGGCATTAAACCTATATCTCACCAACTTTATGTTGACGTTTTAAACATGTCTATTCTCAGGTGATAATTAGAAGCTTCCGCTGCATCATGTTGAATCTAAGCAGGATCTTGCGTACGCATATTTGTGTCAAAAATAAGACTGCATATCCAAGAACTTGTGTTGTAAAATATGCTAGAAATCGGGTTGTTATTATCATTTGTAAAGTTTGTAAGTCGAAGATTATCGCTAAACGATAATCATCTTTATTTTGTCCAAAGCTTGTATCAAAAATAAGGATCATGGTTTGTAATGTATAATATATGCAGTTTTTCTTTAAAAAAATGTCGCATATAGAGGTCAATACCTCGCAATGAAATCATACGTTATCTAACACGTTCTTATGGTTAAGGACGGGTTATGACATGTGGTATCAGAGCGGTGGTCTTAGCGAACCAGGTTTGCATTAGTGTGTCTAACTGATAAGTCGTTAGGATACATTAGTAAGTCTGGACTTTGACCGGGTTTGATTTAAAAACCATTGCTTATCATTGTTGGTTAAAATTTATATGTAAATATTATGTAGTACTAATGGGTTAGTTGTTGTGTGATAGATGTCGGGCTCAAAACTTATCATCACGTTCAGCGACTCCGAACCAGAATCTTCAGATGGTGTTCCAGTCATTAACCTATCCGATGACGAAAATAATATCTTTGGGGAAGACTCACAAATTCCGGATGAACCGACTATAGAGAACCCGGAAAGTGAACCCGAGGAGGAAAGTGAACCCGAGGAGGAAAGTGAACCCGAGGAGGAAAGTGAACCCGAGGAAGAAATACAGGAAATTACAAAAGACGAGTTCGAACTAGGAAAGAAACGAAAGGCTAATGAATTAGAAAATTCAAATCCCGAGTTTAGTAAGGATGATGTGGCACCAACTCCACTAGACACTACCACCCCTATTCCCGCTATTCCTATTCGTTCTATCCCGGCATCCAGTTCTTTAGTCCCACCGCCAAAATATAGGCAGACAGCCAGGATAAGCGTTAAGCGATTCTTTGAACCTAAACGTCCTAGAAAATAGACCAAACGATGCGCTGCCGTATTAAACCATGGGATCATATAATGTTTTGTATAATATTATTAGTATGGTTTGTTTAATGTTCGACGTAAGATAAGCATATGTAAAATAGTGAAGTGTGAAATGCAATAATTTTCCATGGTTAAGTATTATTTAGATGGTAGTAATTGATTCTGTACTAAGCTATTAAGTATGGACATTAACGGGTAGGTACTACCCTAGATATAATTATAAAATGCTAATAAGAAGAAAAGGCTTTTATAATAATACCTGGTTCATATTATTAATAAGCTATAATGTACTGTAAATATACACTACATCTATAATATTCCATGTGAATAATTATTTTCTTTTCATTCTTATAGAAGAATATGGCGCGATTGAACCGAATGACGGAACAAGAAATCCAGGAACTCATCAATCAGCGAGTGAACGACAGAATGTTATGGGTCGAGGCTGCAAGAGGTGCTGCAGTTAACCCAAATCCTCGTGTGGGGTGCACTTACAAAACTTTTCAAGCTTGCAAGCCCTCATCATTCAGTGGAACAGAAGGACCGATCGGTTTAACCCGGTGGATAGAAAAGATGGAGACTGTGTTTAAAATCAGTGGTTGTGTTGAAAAGGACATGACCAAGTATGCATCGTGCACTTTACAAGATAGTGCACTCACGTGGTGGAAAAATTATGTGAAGGCTGTAGGAGGAGATGTAGCTTATGATACTCCGTGGGAAGAATTCAAAACAATGTTAATCAATGAATATTGTCCAAGGAACGAGGTTAGGAAGTTGGAAGATGAGTTACGAAGTCTGAAGGTTATTGGTACTGAAATCACCAACTACAATCAGCGATTCATGGAATTAGTTTTGCTATGTCCTGAATTGGTTCCAATCGAAGAACGGAAGATTGAAATGTACAAAGATGGTTTGCCCAAAAAGGTCAAGGCAAATGTTACAGCATCGAAACCTAAGACAATTCATGAAGCTATAACCATGGCAAACGAGCTAATGGATCAGGTCATCATGGATAAGAAAGTATCCAATACTGATGTGAAGGTATCAGGTAACAAAAGAAAGTGGAATGGAAATTATGATCGAGGTAACCAACAACAATCTTTTAAGAAACAAGAAAACACGCAAGGTGCGGGTAGTGGTTTAAGCTTTGGTTATAAAGGACAAAATCCTTTATGCAACCGATGCCACAAACATCACTCTGGTTACTGTAATGTGGTATGCAACAAATGTAATCGAAAGGGTCATCTTGCTGAAGATTGTAGGGCTCTCGTTACAAATACAAATGGTACCAAGACTCCTGCCACCAATGCAAATAGAACTGCTTTGGCTACCATTACTTGTTTTGGGTGTGGAAAACAAGGTCACTATAAGAGCCAGTGCCCGAATCCAGAGAAGAATATAGGACCTGCACGTGGGAGAGCATTTGTTATTAATGCTAGAGAGGCATGTGAAGACCCGGAGCTTGTTACGGGTACGTTTACCATTAATAACTTATCCGCATCTATTATATTTGATACTGGTGCTGATAGAAGTTACGTGTGTAGAGACTTTCACGCTAAATTGAATTGTTCATCATTACCTCTAGATGCTAAGTACATGATTAAGTTAGCTAATGGTAAACTAATTAAAGCCGATAAAATTTGCCGTGATTGTAAAATAAATTTAGCTGGAGAAACATTTAAGATTGATTTGATACCCGTAGAATTAGGAAGTTTTGATGTAATAATCGGCATGGACTGGATGTCCAAAATAGGAGCTGAAGTTGTGTGCGCCAAGAAGGCAATTTGCATTCCTCGTAAGGATAAAACGCCAGTAATGATTTATGGAGAGAAGGGTAAATCAAAGCTAAAACTCATTAGTTATTTGAAAGCTCAAAAGTGCTTGAAGAAAGGGTGCTATGCTATCTTAGCACATGTTAATAAAGTCGAAAAGAAAGAAAAAGAGAAGTGCATCAATGACGTGCCTGTGGCAAGAGATTTTCCTGAAGTATTTCCGGAAGAGTTGCCGGGATTACCTCCATTTAGATCTGTAGAATTTCAAATAGATCTTGTACCAGGAGCTGCACCGGTTGCCCGTGCTCCATATAGATTTGCACCGTCCGAGTTAAAAGAACTTCAGAGTCAGTTAAAAGAATTACTGGATCGTGGATTCATACGACCAAGTACTTCACCGTGGGGAGCTCCAATTTTATTCGTCAAGAAGAAAGACGGATCTTTCCGAATGTGTATAGATTATCGTGAATTAAATAAGTTAACTATCAAGAATCGGTATCCACTACCGAGAATTGACGACTTATTTGATCAACTCCAAGGATCATGTGTGTACTCAAAAATTGACCTAAGATCGGGCTATCATCAATTACGTGTCAAAGAAGAAGATATACCGAAAACTGCTTTTCGGACACGCTACGGTCATTACGAATTTTTGGTCATGCCGTTTGGATTGACGAATGTGCCAGCTGTATTCATGGACCTCATGAATCGATTTTGTAGTCCATATTTAGATAAGTTTGTTATCGTTTTCATTGATGATATTCTTATCAATTCCAAGAGTGAGCAAGAGCATGAGCAGCATTTAAGGTTGATATTAGAGTTGTTGAGAAAAGAACAGCTATATGCTAAATTTTCTAAATGTGCTTTCTGGTTGAAAGAAGTGCAATTTATTGGCCACGTTGTTAGTAGCAAAGGAATTCAGGTTGATCCAGCAAAAATTGAAGCCATTGAAAAATGGGAGACTCCTAAGACACCAATGCAGATACGCCAATTTTTGGGTTTAGCCGGTTATTATAGAAGGTTTATTCAAGATTTTTCCCGAATAGCTAAGCCGTTGACAGCGTTAACGCAAAAAGGGAAGAAATATGAATGGACTTCTGAGCAGGAGAGTGCATTTCAATTACTGAAAAAGAAGTTGACTACGGCGCCTATTTTATCGTTACCAGAAGGGAACGATGATTTTGAAATATATTGTGACGCTTCGCGACAAGGTTTTGGTTGCGTTCTTATGCAACGGAAGAAAGTTATTGCATACGCATCCCGACAATTAAAGATTCATGAGCGGAATTATACGACGCATGATCTAGAACTGGGAGCAGTCGTGTTTGCATTGAAGATATGGAGACACTACTTGTATGGGGTTAAATGCACTGTGTTTACTGATCATAAAAGCCTTCAACATATTTTCGATCAAAAACAGCTGAACATGAGGCAACGTAGGTGGGTCGAGCTGATAAACGACTATGATTGTGAAATTCGTTATCATCCCGGGAAGGCGAACGTGGTGGCCGATGCTCTAAGCAGAAAGGAACGAGAACCAATTCGAGTACGAGCGATGAACATAAAAATTCGCATGAATCTCAACTCACAAATCAAAGAAGTTCAACGAGAAGCACTTACTAAAGAAAACATAAGAAATGAAATAATGAAGAAGTATGAGAAGAAACTCGTTATACGGGAAGACGGAATTCGATATTTTGCAAACCGTATTTGGGTACCGAAGTTGGGTGGATTAAGGAAGTTGATATTGAATGAGGCACATAAGACAAGATACTCGATACATCCTGGAGTTGGAAAGATGTATCAAGATCTTAAGACGCATTATTGGTGGCCTAATTTAAAGACAGACGTTGCAACATATGTTGGGGAGTGTTTAACTTGTTCCAAAGTCAAAGCAGAACACCAAAAGCCGTCAGGATTACTTCAACAACCAGAAATCCCAGAATGGAAATGGGACGGTATTACCATGAATTTCATCACGAAGTTACTAAAGACTGCCTGGGGATACGACACTATTTGGGTAATTGTTGATCGTCTTACCAAATCTGCACATTTCTTGCCTATAAAGGAAACGGATAGAATGGAGAAATTATTACGATTATATATAAAGGAAATAGTTTCAAGGCATGGAATACCTATTTCCATTATATCTGATCGCGATAGTAGATTTACCTCAAAGTTCTGGCAATCACTACAGGAGGCACTAGGAACTCGTTTGGATATGAGTACCGCATATCATCCGCAAACCGACGGGCAGAGTGAAAGAACAATTCAGACTCTTGAAGACATGCTCAGGGCATGTGTGATCGATTTTGGAAACGGATGGGATAAATATCTACCGTTAGCAGAATTCTCGTATAATAATAGTTATCATGCGAGCATTGGAGCTGCACCATTCGAAGCATTGTATGGAAGGAAGTTTAGATCTCCTATCTGTTGGAATGAAGTAGGAGATCGACAATTAACGGGTCCCGAGATCATACACGAAACGACTGAGAAGATTGTACAAATCAAGGAGAGATTGAAAACAGCCCGTAGTCGCCAAAAGAGCTACGCCGATGTTCGAAGGAAACCATTAGAGTTTCAGATCGGTGACATGGTTATGTTAAAAGTGTCACCATGGAAAGGTGTAATACGTTTCGGCAAAAGGGGTAAACTGAACCCAAGGTACGTAGGCCCGTTCAAGATTATTGAACGCATTGGACCGGTAGCTTATCGACTCGAGTTACCGCAACAACTCGCCGGAGTACATAATAACTTTCACGTCTCGAACCTTAAGAAGTGTCTTGCAAAGGAAGATCTCACCATTCCTCTTGAAGAAATCCATGTCGATGAGAAACTACAATTCATCGAAGAACCAATCGAAATCATGGACCGTGAAGTTAAACAGCTCAAGCAGAGCAACATACCGATCGTTAAGGTTCGTTGGAATGCTCGAAGAGGTCCTGAGTTTACTTGGGAACGAGAGGATCAGATGAAACAAAAGTATCCACACTTGTTTCTCGATGACGCAAAATAGGTACAATTTTAAAATTTCGGGACGAAATTTATTTAACGGGGAGGTAATGTAACGACCCGCACTTTTTCGATCGTTCTATACTTATAAGATTAATATTTACATAAATTAAACCTTACCAACATGATAAACAATCCAAATTGTCGAGATTTATATTTCCGAAAAGAGTTTACACAACGTTTGATCGTCTAGTTTGACCGATGATATCACGAACTATATAACATATGATAATTATACGTTTGTGTATATATATGTATATATACATATTTAACATGATCTAAGAATGTTTTAATATCTCATTTTGTATTAATAACAATAAGTTATAAGTATATTTTAAAACTACTAACTTAAGTTTTCAAAACGATAACTATACGTAATGTTTTTCGACATAAATACTTATAACCTATATTACTTATACATGCATCGTATAGATATGTATTTTGTCACTTTTAAAGGGCTTACATACATAAAACAATATAAGTATATTTACAAAAGATAGCTATATTTGAATCCTCGTTCCGTTTCCTCAAAGATTTCTATACGTATACCTAGAGTATATGTACCCGTATCATACGCAGCTTCTAGATGTATTTACTATTGGTATATACCAATAAAAATCTGCTCCTTAGCAGCCTTAAATGATTAAGAAACATGTGGAACCAACCATTTGTCAAGTAGCATGAATTATTTAGCAAGAAAACAAAGTTAGGTATTTTTTTTTCCTTTATAACCTAAAAACGTTTTTATGCATGCACACCATTTCTTCACCCCATTTTCTCATACTTACACTTCCATTTCTCTCTCAAAATACTCTTAACTTCATACTTGATCATCTCCAAGCATTTTCCCCATCATTTAGCTTCAAAAACCTTACTTAATCACCATAAGAAAACCATACAAAAACACTTCAAGAAATCCTTCCAAGAACACAAACTTACTTCCAATCTTTCATCCAATTCCATCACCCTTTTGGTTCTAGCTTTTTACTCCTCTTTTACAGCAACCTTGTCCAAGGAACTTGAGGTAGAATCTATGTTCATAACCTTATTCGATTCATATATATATAGCTATCTTATTTTGTGGTATAAAATTTTAACAACAAGAACATAGTTTGAATGTTTTCAAACTTGTTTGCAAACTAAATAGATCCTTCTAACTTAACTTTTAAAATACTTCAAGACCTTTAATATATCATAAATATATGCTAATTTAACAAGGTATAACTTGGATTTTCAAAGAACACCTTAAAAACTGAATTTACGACGTCGGAGTGCAACCGGGGGCTGTTTTGGGTTGGATAATTAAAAACCATCTTAAACTTTGAATTGGAGGTTTATTTTCTGGAAAAATGATTTTTACTATGAATATGATAACACATAAAAATTTCATGATTTAACTCAAAGTATAAGTATTTTTAGAAAAATAATCATTTAAGGTTGTTTACATGATGGAAAATGATTAACTTCATAAGTTTCACTAAAGTTTGACCTATGACCTGTGATTTCGAATACAAAATAAGGTATTTACAGTTCATAGTCTTAAAGAGGGACTCGATCCAAGGAAGTGACAAGTTGAATCAACGAAAACGGAGTTGTAACGAAGAAACTATGACCAAAACGAGATCGGATATCTAAGACTTGTTTAACTTCGGGATTAATTGGGAAAAATTAAATAAAATCACATATTTCTAAGATAACATGATATTTTATATATATGTACTTATAATTCAATTTTATATGGTTCAGGATCACCCGCAAACAACACGAGAAGATTAATCATAAGATCCCATGTTTGTACGCAACACGTCATTTGACAACACCGGTACTTTATGTACGCAACACGTCATTTGACAACACCGGTACCGTGGGTCAAGATTAATCTCGACCAATACATATACGATGGGGTTTTATTTATTTCGTTAGGGGGTTTTATTTATTTCATTGCGGGTATATTAAACATCTAAAAATGAACCATTAAAATTGAATTACTAACAACGAACTGCTAACTACGGACTAAGGAATTATTCAAAGTATTAAAAGTATAACAAGTATATATATGTGACGTTTGTTTAAAAAGAAAAGGTATTGATATATTATATATGGATAGGTTCGTGATATCAACCGGAGACCAAGTCAAATTATATATATCTTCAAGACAACAGTGAGTATATAGTCCCACTTTTAAACTCTAAATATTTCGGGATGAGAATACATGTATTTTATGTTTTACGATATGGACACAAGTAACTGAAAAATATATTCTACGTTGAGTTGTACCACTGGCATACTTCCCTGTAGCTTGGTAACTGTTATTTACAGCGGTATTGTAAACGCGAATCCTGTTGATAGATCTATCGGGCCTGACAACCCCAACCGGATTGGACGACCAGTATTCAACGGTTGCACAGTACTTCGTTTCGTGACTACACTTGGTACGGTGTAGTAAGATTTCATAATAAAGGGAATATGCGACGTGATTAAATGTTAAGTATGGTTACCAAGTGCTCAACCACTTAGAATATTTTTATTAAAATGTTTATATATGAAATCTTGTGGTCTATATTTATATCGCTGCCGGCATTAAACCTATATCTCACCAACTTTATGTTGACGTTTTAAACATGTCTATTCTCAGGTGATAATTAGAAGCTTCCGCTGCATCATGTTGAATCTAAGCAGGATCTTGCGTACGCATATTTGTGTCAAAAATAAGACTGCATATCCAAGAACTTGTGTTGTAAAATATGCTAGAAATCGGGTTGTTATTATCATTTGTAAAGTTTGTAAGTCGAAGATTATCGCTAAACGATAATCATCTTTATTTTGTCCAAAGCTTGTATCAAAAATAAGGATCATGGTTTGTAATGTATAATATATGCAGTTTTTCTTTAAAAAAATGTCGCATATAGAGGTCAATACCTCGCAATGAAATCATACGTTATCTAACACGTTCTTATGGTTAAGGACGGGTTATGACATTTCTCGACGTGTGCTAGAACAGCATAGTAACCTTTTCTTATTAGTTTTTGTGCCTTCAAATTACTAATAATATGTAGCTTCGTGTTGCCCTTTTCTCCGTACACCATTAAGGGTTTTCCTTTTTCTCGTATAATGCGAATTGCATTTTTGTAACAAACGATCTCTGCTTTCACTTCTTTCAACCAGTCCATACCGATTATCACATCAAAACTCCCTAACTCTACTGGTATCAAATCAATCTTAAATGTTTTGCTAACTAGTTTAATTTCTCGATTCCGACATATATTGTCTGCTGAAATTAATTTACCATTTGCTAATTCGAGTAAAAATTTACTATCCAAAGGCGTCAATGGACAACTTAATTTAGCACAAAAATCTCTACTCATATAGCTTCTATCAGCACCCGAATCAAATAAAACGTAAGCAGATTTATTGTCAATAAGAAACGTACCCGTAACAAGCTCCGGGTCTTCCTGTGCCTCTGCCGCATTAATATTGAAAACTCTTCCGCGGCCTTGTCCATTCGTGTTCTCCTGGTTCGGGAAATTTCTAATAATGTGGCCCGGCTTTCCACATTTATAACAAACTACATTGGCATAACTTGCTCCGACACTACTTGCTCCGCCATTACTCGTTCCAACACCATTTGTTCCTTTCGTTCTATTAACCCCTGGTCTGTAGACCTCACACTTCGCCGCGCTATGACCATTTCTTTTACACTTGTTGCAAAATTTAGTGCAGAACCCCGAGTGATACTTTTCACACCTTTGGCATAGCTGCTTCTGATTGTTGTTGTTGTTGCGGTTATTATTGTTGTTGGGATGATTGTTGTAGTTGTTGTTGTTGTTGTTGTTGTTGTTGTTGTTGTTGTTGGGCCGTTTGTTGTAGTTGCGATTGATGTTGCGATTGTTGGGATAATTGTTGCGATTATTGTTGTAATTGCTGTTGTTGTTGTATTGGTGATTCTTATCACCGTTTTCCTCCCACTTTCTTTTGACTTACTTCACATTGGCCTCTTCAGCAGTCTGTTCTTTAATTCTTTCTTCAATCTGGTTCACTAGTTTGTGAGCCATTCTACATGCCTGTTGTATGGAGGCGGGCTCGTGTGAACTTATATCTTCTTGGATTCTTTCCGGTAATCTTTTCACAAACGC
This sequence comes from Rutidosis leptorrhynchoides, assembly GCF_046630445.1. Lineage (NCBI taxonomy): Eukaryota > Viridiplantae > Streptophyta > Magnoliopsida > Asterales > Asteraceae > Rutidosis > Rutidosis leptorrhynchoides. The sequence goes on from NC_092336.1 coordinate 509,049,125, forward strand.
GTCGATCTTCTCTTCCTCATCTTCAAATGCTCCCGGACACAATAGGCACAATTCTGTGAATCGTCTTTCGTACGTGGTAATATCAAATCCTTGGGTTCATAACCCTCTAAGTTCTGTCTTGAGCTTATTGACCTCGGTTCTGGGACGGTACTTCTCGTTCATCAAGTGCTTGAATGCTGACCACGGTAGTGCGTACGCATCATCTTGTCCCACTTGTTCTAGATAGGTATTCCACCATGTTAACGCAAAACCAGTGAAGGTATGCGTAGCGTACTTCACTTTGTCCTCTTCAGTACACTTACTTATGGCAAACACCGATTCAACCTTCTCGGTCCACCATTTCAATCCGATCAGCCCTTCGGTTCCATCAAATTCCAAAGGTTTGCAGGCAGTGAATTCTTTGTAGGTGCATCCTACACGATTTCCTGTACTGCCAGATCCAAGGTTATTGTTGGTATGTAGCGCAGCCTGTACTGCGGCTATGTTTGAAGTTAGAAAAGTACGGAATTCCTCTTCATTCATATTCACGGTGTGTCGAGTAGTCGGTGCCATTTCCTTCAAAATAGTCAAATGGAACAAGTTAATCATACAGAATATTAAGAGTAGTTAATAGTATTTCGTAGCATAATATGAACTCATTTATAAAAGCTTTTTCTTCATATTAGCGTTTTATAAGTTTAAATTCGGGTAGTACCTACCCGTTAAGTTCATACTTAGTAGCTAATATACAATTCAACTACTACAATTCTATATGAAAAACTGATTGTAATAATATTTCGCGTTCAAACTTTTATACAATATTTTACAAACTTACATTACCGCTTATTTTACATAAAGCATGAAATATAGCACACAATAACTTTGATACAAGATAGTTGTGAAGATAATTCTAGCTAGTACACAAGTCGTTCAGCAAAGGCAATAAAGACACGTAATTCATACGTCCAGAAACAAGTCATGCATTATGGTTTTACTAGGACTACTTCCCATCCTTGGTCTTGTGGAACATAACCGTTATGGCCGTTGATAAGACAGCGTGTTGTAACGTCGTCAAAGGGACGAGGGTTACGTAATGACCAACAGTCTCGTAATAACCTAAAAACCTCATTTCTTACCCCACATTACCGACTCTGTCACTTGTGGGAACGTTTTGTTTAATAGTTGTAGCCCGATGTTCTTGTTCTCACTTTGGTGAGAAGCGAACATTACTAACCCGTAAGCATAACATGCTTCTTTATGTTGCATGTTAGCCGCTTTTTCTAAATCACGAAGTCCTATATTCGGATATACTGAGTCAAAATAATTTCTTAACCCGTTGCGTAAAATAGCATTTGGGTTCCCCGCAATATATGCATCAAAGTAAACACATCGTAACTTATGGATTTCCCAATGTGATATCCCCCATCTTTCAAACGAAAGCCTTTTATAAACCAAGGCATTCTTGGAACGTTCTTCGAATGTCTTACAAACTAATCTCGCCTTAAATAGTTGTGCCGAGGAATTCTGACCGACTCTAGACAAGATTTCATCAATCATGTCTCCGGGTAGGTCTCTTAAAATATTGGGTTGTCTATCCATTTTGTGTTTTTATACTGTAAAATAGACAAGAGTTAGATTCATAAAAAAATACTTATTAATACAAGCAATTTTTACATATATCATAAAGCATAAGCACACTATATTACATATATTACACCACACGAATACAACTATCTTATTCCGACTCGCTCATTTCTTCTTGTTCGGTTTTGGTTCGTTTTGCCAAGTTTCTAGGGATATATGATGTTCCCCTAATACGAGCCGTCGTTGTCCACATTGGTTTAGAAAAACCTGGTGGTTTAGAGGTTCCCGGGTCATTGTTACAACTTAAGGACTTCGGGGGTTGATGATACATATAAAGTTCATCGGGGTTGGAATTAGATTTCTCTATTTTTATGCCCTTTCCCTTATTATTTTCTTTTGCCTTTTTAAATTCAGTTGGGGTAATTTCTATAACATCATCGGAATTCTCGTCGGAATCCGATTCATCGGAGAATTGGTAATCCTCCCAATATTTTGCTTCCTTGGCGGAAACACCATTGACCATAATTAACCTTGGTCGGTTGGTTGAGGATTCTATTTTACTTAACCGTTTTATTATTTCCCCCACCGGTTCTATTTCTTCTTCCGGTTCCGATTCTTCTTCCGGTTCCGACTCTTCTTCCGGTTCCTCTTCGAGAACTTGTGAATCAATCCACGAATAATTCCAATTTACATTTGACTCTTCATTATTATTAGGTGAGTCAATGGGACTTGTTCTAGAGGTAGACATCTATCACATAATATCAAACACGTTAAGAGATTAATATGTCACATAATATTCATATGTTAAAAATATATAGTTTCCAACAAAAATGTTAAGAAATCATTTTTAAAGAAAACACGGTCGAAGTTCAGACTCACTAATGCATCCTAACAAACTCGATAAGACACACTAATGCAAATTTTCTGGTTCTCTAAGACCAACGCTCGGATACCAACTGAAATGTCCCGTTCTTATTGATTAAAAACGTTCCATATTAATTGATTTCGTTGCGAGGTTTTGACCTCTATATGAGACATTTTTCAAAGACTGCATTCATTTTTAAAACAAACCATAACCTTTATTTCATAAATAAAGGTTTAAAAAGCTTTACGTAGATTATCAAATAATGATAATCTAAAATATCCTGTTTACACACGACCATTACATAATGGTTTACAATACAAATATGTTACATCGAAATCAGTTTCTTGAATGCAGTTTTTACACAATATCATACCAACATGGACTCCAAATCTTGTCCTTATTTTAGTATGCAACAGCGAAAGCTCTTAGTATTCACCTGAGAATAAACATGCTTTAAACGTCAACAAAAATGTTGGTGAGTTATAGGTTTAACCTATATATATCAAATCGTAACAATAGACCACAAGATTTCGTATTTCAATACACATCCCATACATAGAGATAAAAATCATTCATATGGTGAACACCTGGTAACCGACATTAACAAGATGCATATATATAAGAATATCCCCATCATTCCGGGACACCCTTCGGATATGATATAAATTTCGAAGTACTAAAGCATCCGGTACTTTGGATGGGGTTTGTTAGGCCCAATAGATCTATCTTTAGGATTCGCGTCAATTAGGGTGTCTGTTCCCTAATTCTTAGATTACCAGACTTAATAAAAAGGGGCATATTCGATTTCGATAATTCAACCATAGAAAGTAGTTTCACGTACTTGTGTCTATTTTGTAAATCATTTATAAAACCTGCATGTATTCTCATCCCAAAAATATTAGATTTTAAAAGTGGGACTATAACTCACTTTCACAGATTTTTATTTCGTCGAGAAGTAAGACTTGGCCACTGGTTGATTCACGAACCTATAACAATATATACATATATATCAAAGTATGTTTAAAATATATTTACAACACTTTTAATATATTTTGATGTTTTAAGTTTATTAAGTCAGCTGTCCTCGTTAGTAACCTACAACTAGTTGTCCACAGTTAGATGTACAGAAATAAATCGATAAATATTATCTTGAATCAATCCACGACCCAGTGTATATGTATCTCAGTATTGATCACAACTCAAACTATATATATTTTGGAATCAACCTCAACCCTGTATAGCTAACTCCAACATTCACATATAGAGTGTCTATGGTTGTTCCGAAATATATATAGATGTGTCGACATGATAGGTCGAAACATTGTATACGTGTCTATGGTATCTCAAGATTACATAATATACAATACAAGTTGATTAAGTTATGGTTGGAATAGATTTGTTACCAATTTTCACGTAGCTAAAATGAGAAAAATTATCCAATCTTGTTTTACCCATAACTTCTTCATTTTAAATCCGTTTTGAGTGAATCAAATTGCTATGGTTTCATATTGAACTCTATCTTATGAATCTAAACAGAAAAGCATAGGTTTATAGTCGGAAAAATAAGTTACAAGTCATTTTTGTAAAGGTAGTCATTTCAGTCGAAAGAACGACGTCTAGATGACCATTTTAGAAAACATACTTCCACTTTGAGTTTAACCATAATTTTTGGATATAGTTTCATGTTCATAATAAAAATCATTTTCTCAGAATAACAACTTTTAAATCAAAGTTTATCATAGTTTGTAATTAACTAACCCAAAACAGCCTGCGGTGTTACTACGACGGCGTAAATCCGGTTTTACGGTGTTTTTCGTGTTTCCAGGTTTTAAATCATTAAGTTAGCATATCATATAGATATAGAACAGGTGTGTAGTTAATTTTAAAAGTCAAGTTAGAAGGATTAACTTTTGTTTGCGAACAAGTTTAGAATTAACTAAACTATGTTCTTGTGATTACGAGTTTAAACCTTTGAATAAGATAGTTTTATATATATGAATTAAATGATGTTATGAACATCATTACTACCTCAAGTTTAGTAGGTAAACCTACTGGAAGTGACAAGAAATGATCTAGCTTCAAAGGATCTTGGATGGCTTGAAAGTTCTTGAAGTAGGATCATGACACAAAAACAAGTTCAAGTAAGATTTTTACTCGAATTAAGATAGTTTATAGTTATAGAAATTGAATCAAAGTTTGAATATGAATATTACCTTGAATAAGAAAGATAACCTACTGTATATAACAAAGGTTTCTTGATCTTAGATGATTACTTGGAATGGATTAGAAAGCTTGGAAGTAAATTAGCAAACTTGAAGGGATTTTTGAAGTGTTCTTGAAGTGTTCTTCCTATGATGATTATAGCTTGATTCTTGAAGTGATTTTTGATGAAGATGATGATTAACTACTGGAAAAATACGTTCATAATAGTGTGTGTGTGTGTGTGTGTTGAGAGAGAATTAGAAAGAGAATTGGAAGTGAAATGGAGTGAATGATGAGTGGTAATTGGTGAGTGGTGAGTGGGGTTTAAAAGGAGTTCTAGTTAGTTGACTAGCTCATGGTAGAAGTTAAAATTGATTAGTCATATATGACATAATCAAGAGTGGAATCCCATGCTAGTTCCTATTGGTATATACTCATAGTAAGTACGTTTTGAAGCTGTGTATAATACGGGTAAGAATACGACTAGAATTCTTGATGAAAGAAAAGAATGGAAAAGTAACTGTAACCATTTTCGTTAAGTATGCGTGTTTTGATATATGTCTTGAAGTCTTCCAAAAGTATTTTAATACATCTAAATACACTACATGTATATACATTTTAACTGAGTCGTTAAGTCATCGTTAGTCGTTACATGTAAGTGTTGTTTTGAAACCTTTAAGTTAACGATCTCAATTAATGTTGTTAACCCATTGTTTATTATATCTAATGAGATGTTAAATTATTATATTATCATGATATTATGATATATTAATATATCTTAATATGATATATATACATTTAAATTTCGTTACAACGATAATCGTTACATATATGTCTCGTTTCGAAATCCTTAAGTTAGTAGTCTTGTTTATATGTATATAACTTAATATACTTATGGAGATACTTACTTATCATAATCTCATGTTAACCATATGTATATCCATATATATATCGTCATGTCGTTTTTACAAGTTTTAACGTTCGTGAATCGCCGGTCAACTTGGGTGGTCAATTGTCTATATGAAACATATTTCAATTAATCAAGTCTTAACAAGTTTGATTGCTTAACATGTTGGAAACATTTAATCATGTAAATATCAATCTCAATTAATATATATAAACATGGAAAAGTTCGGGTCACTACACTGTTTCCTTATCTTGTTCAGATTGTGGTTCTTGTGGAGTAGGAATAGCGTCATCAGAAATTACAGGCATTTCAGGTGGTTTAAGTGTAATACCACTTCTTGTGGTAATGGCTTTAGCTGTTTCATTCCGGGGGTTAGCATTTGTATCACTAGGTAGACTCCCCGGTTTTCTTTCACCGATCAACCTTGCTAGGTTACTTACTTCTTGTTCCAGATTTTGAATAGAAGCTTGTTGATTTCTAAATGCTTGGGCATTTTGTTCATTGGTTTGTTTCTGAGATGTGAAAAATTGAGTTTGAGATTCAACTAGCTTTGACATCATATCCTCTAAATTTGGCTTTTTATCATCGGCTTGTGGTGGTTTATTTTGAAAAATAAGTCTTTGCTGATTGTAAGTATTATTAGATACTTGTTGATTGCTAGGACCTTGTTGGTTGTTGTATGGAATATTTCGGTTATAATTCTGATTTTGATTGTAGATTGGTCTTGGCAGTTGATAATTATTCTGATAATTATTTCCAGGCCTTTGGTTCATGTATGAAACATTCTCTCTTTGTTCCATTGTTTGTTCAATACTGAGACAATCTTTTGTCAAATGTGATCCTCCACACTGCTCACAACTAATTCGTATTGAGTGAATATCTTTAGTCATCTTTTCCATTCGTCTCTCGACAGCATCTATCTTTGCAGAAATGGAATCAAAGTTATGGCTAGAATCAGCTCTAGCTGCTTTAGATGATCTAACGATATCTTTTTCTTGATGCCACTCATGTGAGTGGGAAGCAGTGTTATCAATAATTTTGTAAGCTTCAATTGCGGTTTTCTTCATAATGGAACCACCAGCTGCTATATCGATGTCTTTTCGTGTAGTGATGTCACATCCTTGGTAGAATATTCATACTATTTGATAAGTGTCTAAACCATGTTGCGGACATCCTCTCAATAACTTTCTAAATCTTGTCCATGCCTCATATAGAGTTTCATTTGGTTTTTGCGTGAACGTAACAATTTCTCCTTGAAGTCTAACGGCTTTAGATGCCGGAAAGAATTGTTTAAGAAATTTTTCAAATAAAACGTCCCATGTATCAATCGCCCCTTCATATAACGATTCTAACCAATCTTTGGCTTCTCCCTTTAAAGTTCAGAGAAATAACATGAGATAGATCTGTTCATCCTCCACTTCTCGGATTTTAAATAGATTACAGATCCTATTAAAGGTACGAAGATGTTCGTTTGGATCTTCCTTCGGCGCACCACTAAATTGGCATTGATTAGTTACCATGTGTAGGATTTGTCCTTTGATTTCATAATCTGGCGCATTAATGTCTGGTTGAGTAATTGTGTGACCTTGGCCAGTGCGTTTAGCTCTCATTCGGTCTTCCATACTTAGAGGTTCTAGATTTTCCATGATTGAATTTGTTGAATCTGAATCACTAAAGGATTCTGATTTAATGGTTTCTTCCTCGACAATCTCTGGATGAGTGATTTGTGGTTCAGGAGGAATGATTAGTGGTTCAGGATCTCTGAATTGTCCCTGAATATCCTCCGGATTCTCAATTGTGAGGTAGTGTTCAAAAAATGGATTATCAGAAATTTGAATTGGAGTACTTGGTCGACTAGATGACGGTTCTAAAGAAAAATCAACGGCGATAATATTGGCTAGATGTCTTGATCTGGTTATAGGTGGTGAACGTATGAAAGGTGGTGAACGTTTTGCTCGGTGCATTCACTGAATATCCTATTAGTTATAAAAATAAAAATTATTTAAGTTATCAAATTAATAGACTTTTCTGATTTTGCCCACATTTTGAATAGCCAATAGATGCAGCAGGTAGCCAGGACCCTTTAAATTGGAAGCCCACAGCTCGCCACTAACAAATTCAACTATTACTACGAACCAGAAAATTTTAGATGTCTATCAATTTAACCACTTAAAATAATTTTTCGTCGAAATTTAAAGAAATTTTAGAGAAGAAATAGAAAATTCTATGTCCTAAAAACTAGAGCGTCGAGAAATAAGAAAGAAAAAGAGCGCGTCGAAAAACGTCAAAAAAATAAAAGGTCGAAAAATAAACGTCGAAAAATAATAAAAAGAACGTAGCACGTCGAAACTTAAAAGTCTAAAAACTAAGAATTAAAAGTTGCATCTAAAGGTATTAAAGCTTAAAAGAATTCTATATCCAAAACGGCAATAACTTAAAAGTCACTAAAATATATTAAAAACAAAAGCGTTAAACAACGTCGTAAAATTCTAAAGCGTCTAAATCTTAATCTAAAAAAAAAGCACTTAAGTGATTTTACGGCAATTCTTAGAAATCTAAAAATAAAAATAACTACGGCAAAATACTAAGTTACGAACTAATTACGAACGAAAAATATACAAATATTACAAAAGATACGAAATATAAAAATAAAACTTGAAGTTATAAAAATATAATTTTTATAAAAAAATTATTTTTATATTTTTATTTGAAAAGTATTAACTTTATAAAGTATTAAAACTAATTAAAAACTTAAAAATACAACATTAATTAAAAACTAAACTTAAAAACTAATTATTAATTAAAAACCCTAATTAGGTTTAATAATAATAATTAAATTTAAATTAAACCCTAATTTGTACAGATTAAGGATCGGACCTGTCGGTGCAGGCTACGCGATCGCGTAGTTTTTTGCTTTGTTTTCTCCGAGATCGCGGAGATGTGCAGGTTCAGAATCTGATGTAGGCTGAATTTCGTGCAAGATTTTTTTTATTTTTATTTTTATTATTTTTTTATTCTTAAATTTATATAAGTAATATTTATAATAATTTTTTTTTATATATAGCGTTTCGCTTTCGGCGTTTAAGAGTCCCCGGCAGCGGCGCCAAAAATACTATATAGCGTTTCGCTTTCGGCGTTTAAGAGGTGTATACGAAATAGTTATATTTTTGCTTCAAAATACTATTAAATACGATACAATTTTACACAAGTTATTTATTTATTTATAGAGTGGATATACCTAAACCTTGTTACAACACTTATAGACAGTGTACCTAATCGTACAGTAGTGTAGTTTTTAGTAAGTCCGGTTCGTCTACAGGGAACTAGCCAAGTTTAATGCTATATTTTTAAAAACTATATTTGTATAAATATATATATATATAAATATAAGTAGTATTATTATTATTATAAAAGGGGGTTTTTACCATTTAATGACCGGTTTGTCGATTTTAAAACTTAAGTCGCAGTTAAAACCTAATGTAAAATATTAAAAATAAAATAACTTAATTTAAAGCGTAAAGTAAATGAAAATAATTAAAGTACGATAAATAAAATTACAATAAATAAAATTGCGATAATTAAAAAGTACGATAATTAAAATGACAGTAAATAAAAGTGCGATAAAATATGAAATAAAGGAATTATGCTTATTTAAACTTCCGTAATCATGATGTTTGACGTGTTGATTTTAATTTTTTACCATGGCTTAATTGTCCTTTGTCCTGGATTATTCGATATGACCATACGGTTTTTTCAATAACAGTCCATCAGTCATAAATATAAAGTGCGAGTGTCCTCGTCAATTTATCCTTATATCCGAAGTCAAATATTCCAACTAATTGGGGACTTAAACTGTAACAAGGTTTTAATACTTTATTATCAATTACACCAAGTGTCCTTGCATGTAATCCACCCCTGTTTTAATGAGTCCATTGACTATTAATCCATTCCCGTGTCCGGTTAAATGAACGATTATTAGTACTTATAAATATCCCACCCATCGTGTCCGATCGAGTGTAATGTGGTTATTTATAGATACGTCCAATTGTAAATCTTTATATTAAATTAACGAACTATCATTCAATTAAACAAATATAAAGCCCATTAATATGTAGTGACCCGAACTTTTCCATGTTTATATATATTAATTGAGATTGATATTTACATGATTAAATGTTTCCAACATGTTAAGCAATCAAACTTGTTAAGACTTGATTAATTGAAATATGTTTCATATAGACAATTGACCACCCAAGTTGACCGGTGATTCACGAACGTTAAAACTTGTAAAAACTATATGATGACATATATATGGATATATATATAGTTAACATGATACTATGATAAGTAAACATATCATTAAGTATATTAACAATGAACTACATATGTAAAAACAAGACTACTAACTTAATGATTTTTAAACGAGACATATATGTAACGATTATCGTTGTAAAGACATTTAATGTATATATATCATATTAAGAGATATTCATACATGATAATATCATGATAATATAATAATTTAAAATCTCATTTGATATTATAAACATTGGGTTAACAACATTTAACAAGATCGTTAACCTAAAGGTTTCAAAACAACACTTACATGTAACGACTAACGATGACTTAACGACTCAGTTAAAATGTATATACATGTAGTGTTTTAATATGTATTTATACACTTTTGAAAGACTTCAATACACTTATCAAAATACTTCTACTTAACAAAAATGCTTACAATTACATCCTCGTTCAGTTTCATCAACAATTCTACTCGTATGCACTCGTATTCGTACTCGTACAATACACAGCTTTTAGATGTATGTACTATTGGTATATACACTCCAATGATCAGCTCTTAGCAGCCCATGTGAGTCACCTAACACATGTGGGAACCATCATTTGGCAACTAGCATGAAATATCTCATAAGATTACAAAAATATGAGTAATCATTCATGACTTATTTACATGAAAACAAAATTACATATCCTTTATATCTAATCCATACACCAACGACCAAAAACACCTACAAACACTTTCATTCTTCAATTTTCTTCATCTAATTGAACTCTCTCAAGTTCTATCTTCAAGTTCTAAGTGTTCTTCATAAATTCCAAAAGTTCTAGTTTCATAAAATCAAGAATACTTTCAAGTTTGCTAGCTCACTTCCAATCTTGTAAGGTGATCATCCAACCTCAAGAAATCTTTGTTTCTTACAGTAGGTTATCATTCTAATACAAGGTAATAATCATATTCAAACTTTGGTTCAATTTCTATAACTATAACAATCTTATTTCAAGTGATGATCTTACTTGAACTTGTTTTCGTGTCATGATTTTGCTTCAAGAACTTTGAGCCATCCAAGGATCCATTGAAGCTAGATCCATTTTTATCTTTTCCAGTAGGTTCATCCAAGGAACTTAAGGTAGTAATGATGTTCATAACATCATTCGATTCATACATATAAAGCTATCTTATTCGAAGGTTTAAACTTGTAATCACTAGAACATAGTTTAGTTAATTCTAAACTTGTTCGCAAACAAAAGTTAATCCTTCTAACTTGACTTTTAAAATCAACTAAACACATGTTCTATATCTATATGATATGCTAACTTAATGATTTAAAACCTGGAAACACGAAAAACACCGTAAAACCGGATTTACGCCGTCGTAGTAACACCGCGGGCTGTTTTGGGTTAGTTAATTAAAAACTATGATAAAGTTTGATTTAAAAGTTGTTATTCTGAGAAAATGATTTTTATTATGAACATGAAACTATATCCAAAAATTATGGTTAAACTCAAAGTGGAAGTATGTTTTCTAAAATGGTCATCTAGACGTCGTTCTTTCGACTGAAATGACTACCTTTACAAAAATGACTTGTAACTTATTTTTCTGACTAGAAACCTATACTTTTTTGTTTAGATTCATAAAATAGAGTTCAATATGAAATCTTAGCAATTTGATTCACTCAAAACGGATTTAAAATGAAGAAGTTATGGGTAAAACAAGATTGGATAATTTTTCTCATTTTAGCTACGTGAAAATTGGTAACAAATCTATTCCAACCATAACTTAATCAACTTGTATTATATATTATGTAATCTTGAGATACCATAGACACGTATACAATGTTTCGACCTATCATGTCGACACATCTATATATATTTCGGAACAACCATAGACACTCTATATGTGAATGTTGGAGTTAGCTATACAGGGTTGAGGTTGATTCCAAAATATATATAGTTTGAGTTGTGATCAATACTGAGATACGTATACACTGGGTCGTGGATTGATTCAAGATAATATTTATCGATTTATTTCTGTACATCTAACTGTGGACAACTAGTTGTAGGTTACTAACGAGGACAGCTGACTTAATAAACTTAAAACATCAAAATATATTAAAAGTGTTGTAAATATATTTTGAACATACTTTGATATATATGTATATATTGTTATAGGTTCGTGAATCAACCAGTGGCCAAGTCTTACTTCCCGACGAAGTAAAAATCTGTGAATGTGAGTTATAGTCCCACTTTTAAAATCTAATATTTTTGGGATGAGAATACATGCAGGTTTTATAAATGATTTACAAAATAGACACAAGTACGTGAAACTACATTCTATGGTTGAATTATCGAAATCGAATATGCCCCTTTTTATTAAGTCTGGTAATCTAAGAATTAGGGAACAGACACCCTAATTGACGCGAATCCTAAAGATAGATCTATTGGGCCTAACAAACCCCATCCAAAGTACCGGATGCTTTAGTACTTCGAAATTTATATCATATCCGAAGGGTGTCCCGGAATGATGGGGATATTCTTATATATGCATCTTGTTAATGTCGGTTACCAGGTGTTCACCATATGAATGATTTTTATCTCTATGTATGGGATGTGTATTGAAATATGAAATCTTGTGGTCTATTATTATGATTTGATATATATAGGTTAAACCTATAACTCACCAACATTTTTGTTGACGTTTTAAGCATGTTTAATCTCAGGTGATTATTAAGAGCTTCCGCTGTCGCATACTTAAATAAGGACGAGATTTGGAGTCCATGCTTGTATGATATTGTGTAAAAACTGCATTCAAGAAACTTATTTTGTTGTAACATATTTGTATTGTAAACCATTATGTAATGGTCGTGTGTAAACATGATATTTTAGATTATCATTATTTGATAATCTACGTAAAGCCTTTTAAACCTTTATTGATGAAATAAAGGTTATGGTTTGTTTTAAAATGAATGCAGTCTTTGAAAAACGTCTCATATAGAGGTCAAAACCTCGCAACGAAATCAATTAATATGGAACGTTTTTAATCAATAAGAACGGGACATTTCAGTTGGTATCCGAGCGTTGGTCTTAGAGAACCAGAAAATTTGCATTAGTGTGTCTTATCGAGTTTGTTAGGATGCATTAGTGATTCTGGACTTCGACCGTGTTTTCTTTAAAAATGATTGCTTAACATTTTTGTTGGAAACTATATATTTTTAACATATGAATATTATGTGATATATTAATCTCTTAACGTGTTTGATATTATGTGATAGATGTCTACCTCTAGAACAAGTCCCATTGACTCACCTAATAATAATGAAGAGTCAAATGTAAATTGGAATGATTCATGGACTGATTCACAAGTTCCCGAAGAGGAACCGGAAGAAGAGTCGGAACCGAAAGAAGAATCGGAACCGGACGAAGAATCGGAACCGGAAGAAGAATTGGAACCGGTGGGGGAAATAATAAAACGGTTAAGTAAAAGAGAATCCTCAACCAACCGACCAAGGTTAATTATGGTCAATGGTGTTTCCGCCAAGGAAGCAAAATATTGGGAGGATTACCAATTCTCCGATGAATTGGATTCCGACGAGAATTCCGATGATGTTATAGAAATTACCCCAACTGAATTTAAAAAGGCAAAAGAAAATAATAAGGGAAAGGGCATAAAAATAGAGAAATTTAATTCCAACCCCGATGAACTTTATATGTATCGTCAACCCCCGAAGTTCTTAAGTTGTAACAATGACCCGGGAACCTCTAAACCACCAGGTTTTTCTAAACCAATGTGGACAACGACGGCTCGTATTAGGGGAACATCATATATCCCTAGAAACTTGGCAAAACGTACCAAAACCGAAGAAGAAGAAACGAGCGAGTCGGAATAAGATAGTTGTATTCGTGTGGTGTAATATATGTAATATAGTGTTCTTATGCTTTATGATATATGTAAAAATTGCTTGTATTAATAAGTATTTTTTTTATGAATCTAACTCTTGTCTATTTTACAGTTTAAAAACACAAAATGGATAGACAACCCAATATTTTAAGAGACCTACCCGGAGACATGATTGATGAAATCTTGTCTAGAGTCGGCCGGAATTCCTCGGCACAACTATTTAAGGCGAGATCAGTTTGTAAGACATTCGAAGAACGTTCCAAGAATGTCTTGGTTTATAAGAGACTTTCGTTTGAAAGATGGGGGATATCACATTGGGAAACCCATAAGTTACGATGTGTTTACTTTGACGCATATATTGCGGGGAACCCAAATGCTATTTTACGCAACGGGTTAAGAAATTATTTTGACTCAATATATCCGAATATTGGACTTCGTGATTTAGAAAAAGCGGCTAGCATGCAACATAAAGAAGCATGTTATGCTTACGGATTAGTAATGTTCGCTTCTCACCAAAGTGAGAACAAGAACATCGGGCTACAACTATTAAACAAAACGTTTCCACAAGTGACGGAGTCGGTAATTGGGGTAAGAAATGAGGTTTTTAGATTATTACGGGACTGTTGGACATTACGTAACCCTCGTCCCTTTGATGACGTTACAACACGCTGTCTTATCAACGGCCATAACGGTTATGTTGCACAAGACCAAGGATGGGAAGTAGTCCTAGTAAAACCAGAATGCATGACTTGTTTCTGGACGTATGAATTACGTGTCTTTATTGCCTTTGCTGAACGACTTGTGTACTAGCTAGAATTGTCTTCACAACTATCTTGTATCAAAGTTATTGTGTGCCATATTTCATGCTTTATGTAAAATAAGCGGTATTGTAAGTTTGTAAAATATTGTATAAAAGTTTGAACGCGAAATATTATTATAATCAGTTTTTCATATAGAATTGTAGTAGTTGAATTGTATATTAGCTACTAAGTATGAACTTAACGGGTAGGTACTACCCGAATTTAAACTTATAAAACGCTAATATGAAGAAAAAGCTTTTATAAATGAGTTCATATTACGCTACGAAATACTATTAACTACTCTTAATATTCTGTATGATTAACTTGTTCCATTTAACTATTTTGAAGGAAATGGCACCGACTACTCGACACACCGTGAATATGAATGAAGAGGAATTCCGTACTTTTCTAGCTTCAAACATAGCCGCAGTACAGGCTGCGCTACATACCAACAATAACCTTGGATCTAGCAGTACAGGAAATCGTGTAGGATGCACCTACAAAGAATTCACTGCCTGCAAACCTTTGGAATTTGATGGAACCGAAGGACCGATCGGATTGAAACGGTGGACCGAGAAGGTCGAATCGGTGTTTGCCATAAGTAAGTGTACTGAAGAGGACAAAGTGAAGTACGCTACGCATACCTTCACAGGTTCTGCGTTAACATGGTGGAATACCTATCTAGAGCAAGTGGGACAAGACGATGCGTACGCACTACCGTGGTCAGCATTCAAGCACTTGATGAACGAGAAGTACCGTCCCAGAACCGAGGTCAATAAGCTCAAGACAGAACTTAGAGGGTTACGAACCCAAGGATTTGATATTACCACGTACGAAAGACGATTCACAGAATTGTGCCTATTGTGTCTGGGAGCATTCGAAGATGAGGAAGAGAAGATCGACGCGTTTGTGAAAGGATTACCGGAAAGAATCCAAGAAGATATAAGTTCACATGAGCCCACCTCCATACAACAGACATGTAGAATGGCTCACAAACTAGTGAACCAGATTGAAGAAAGAATTAAAGAACAGACTGCTGAAGAGGCCAATGTGAAGCAAGTCAAAAGAAAGTGGGAGGAAAACGGTGATAAGAATCACCAATACAACAACAACAGCAATTACAACAATAATCGCAACAATTATCCCAACAATCGCAACATCAATCGCAACTACAACAAACGGCCCAACAACAACAACAACAACAACAGCAACTACAACAATCATCCCAACAACAATAATAACCGCAACAACAACAACAATCAGAAGCAACTATGCCAAAGGTGTGAAAAGAATCACTCGGGGTTCTGCACCAAATTTTGCAACAAGTGTAAAAGAAATGGTCATAGCGCGGCGAAGTGTGAGGTCTACGGACCAGGGGTTAATAGAACGAAAGGAACAAATGGTGTCGGAACGAGTAATGGCGGAGCAAGTAGTGTCGGAGCAAGTTATGCCAATGTAGTTTGTTATAAATGTGGAAAACCAGGCCACATTATTAGAAATTGCCCGAACCAGGAGAACACGAATGGACAAGGCCGTGGAAGAGTTTTCAATATTAATGCGGTAGAGGCACAGGAAGACCCGGAGCTTGTTACGGGTACGTTTCTTATTGACAATAAATCTGCTTACGTTTTATTTGATTCGGGTGCGGATAGAAGCTATATGAGTAGAGATTTTTGTGCTAAATTAAGTTGTCCATTGACGCCTTTGGATAGTAAATTTTTACTCGAATTAGCAAATGGTAAATTAATTTCAGCAGATAATATATGTCGGAATCGAGAAATTAAACTGGTTAGCGAAACATTTAAGATTGATTTGATACCAGTAGAGTTAGGGAGTTTTGATGTGATAATCGGTATGGACTGGTTGAAAGAAGTGAAAGCGGAGATCGTTTGTTACAAAAATGCAATTCGCATTATACGAGAAAAAGGAAAACCCTTAATGGTGTACGGAGAAAAGGGCAACACGAAGCTACATCTTATTAGTAATTTGAAGGCACAAAAACTAATAAGAAAAGGTTGCTATGCTGTTCTAGCACACGTCGAGAAAGTACAAACTGAAGAAAAGAGCATCAATGATGTTCCCATTGCAAAAGAATTTCCCGATGTATTTCCGAAAGAATTACCGGGATTACCCCCACATCGATCCGTTGAATTTCAAATAGATCTTGTACCAGGAGCTGCACCAATAGCTCGTGCTCCTTACAGACTCGTACCCAGCGAGATGAAAGAACTGCAAAGCCAATTACAAGAACTTTTAGAGCGTGGTTTCATTCGACCAAGCACATCACCGTGGGGAGCTCCTGTTTTGTTTGTCAAGAAGAAAGATGGTACATTCAGGTTGTGTATCGACTACCGAGAGTTGAACAAACTTACCATCAAGAACCGCTACCCACTACCGAGAATCGACGACTTATTTGATCAACTACAAGGCTCGTCTGTTTATTCAAAGATTGACTTACGTTCCGGGTATCATCAAATGCGGGTGAAAGAAGATGATATTCCAAAGACTGCTTTCAGAACACGTTACGGTCATTACGAGTTTATGGTCATGCCGTTTGGTTTAACTAATGCACCAGCTGTGTTCATGGACCTTATGAACCGAGTGTGTGGACCATACTTTGACAAGTTTGTCATTGTTTTCATTGATGACATACTTATTTACTCAAAGAATGACCAAGAACATGGTGAACATTTGAGAAAGGTGTTAGAAGTATTGAGGAAGGAAGAATAGTACGCTAAGTTTTCAAAGTGTGCATTTTGGTTGGAAGAAGTTCAATTCCTCGGTCACATAGTGAACAAAGAAGGTATTAAGGTGGATCCGGCAAAGATAGAAACTGTTGAAAAGTGGGAAACCCCGAAAACTCCGAAACACATACGCCAGTTTTTAGGACTAGCTGGTTACTACAGAAGGTTCATCCAAGACTTTTCCAGAATAGCAAAACCCTTGACTGCATTAACGCATAAATGGAAGAAATTTGAATGGAATGATGAACAAGAGAAAGCGTTTCAGTTATTGAAGAAAAAGCTAACTACGGCACCTATATTGTCATTGCCTGAAGGGAATGATGATTTTGTGATTTATTGTGATGCATCAAAGCAAGGTCTCGGTTGTGTATTAATGCAACGAACGAAGGTGATTGCTTATGCGTCTAGACAATTGAAGATTCACGAACAAAATTATACGACGCATGATTTGGAATTAGGCGCGGTTGTTTTTGCATTAAAGACTTGGAGGCACTACTTATATGGGGTCAAAAGTATTATATATACCGACCACAAAAGTCTTCAACACATATTTAATCAGAAACAACTGAATATGAGGCAGCGTAGGTGGATTGAATTGTTGAATGATTACGACTTTGAGATTCGTTACCACCCGGGGAAGGCAAATGTGGTAGCCGATGCCTTGAGTAGGAAGGACAGAGAACCCATTCGAGTAAAATCTATGAATATAATGATTCATAATAACCTTACTACTCAAATAAAGGAGGCGCAACAAGGAGTTTTAAAAGAGGGAAATTTAAAGGATGAAATACCCAAAGGATCGGAGAAGCATCTTAATATTCGGGAAGACAGAACCCGGTATAGGGCTGAAAGGATTTGGGTACCAAAATTTGGAGATATGAGAGAAATGGTACTTAGAGAAGCTCATAAAACCAGATACTCAATACATCCTGGAACGGGGAAGATGTACAAGGATCTCAGGAAATATTTTTGGTGGCCGGGTATGAAAGTCGATGTTGCTAAATACGTAGGAGAATGTTTGACGTGTTCTAAGGTCAAAGCTGAGCATCAGAAACCATCAGGTCTACTTCAACAACCCGAAATCCCAGAATGGAAATGGGAAAACATTACCATGGATTTCATCACTAAATTGCCAAGGACTGCAAGTGGTTTTGATACTATTTGGGTAATAGTTGATCGTCTCACCAAATCAGCACACTTCCTGCCAATAAGAGAAGATGACAAGATGGAGAAGTTAGCACGACTGTATTTGAAGGAAGTCATATCCAGACATGGAATACCAATCTCTATTATCTCTGATAGGGATGGCAGATTTATTTCAAGATTCTGGCAGACATTACAGCAAGCATTAGGAACTCGTCTAGACATGAGTACTGCCTATCATCCACAAACTGATGGGCAGAGCGAAAGGACGATACAAATGTTTGAAGACATGCTACGAGCATGTGTTATTGATTTCGGAAATAGTTGGGATCGACATCTACCGTTAGCAGAATTTTCCTACAACAACAGCTACCATTCAAGCATTGAGATGGCGCCGTTTGAAGCACTTTATGGTAGAAAGTGCAGGTCTCCGATTTGTTGGAGTGAAGTGGGGGATAGACAGATTACGGGTCCGGAGATTATACAAGAAACTACCGAGAAGATCATCCAAATTCAACAACGGTTGAAAACCGCCCAAAGTCGACAAAAGAGCTACGCTGACATTAAAAGAAAAGATATAGAATTTGAAATTGGAGAGATGGTCATGCTTAAAGTTGCACCTTGGAAAGGCGTTGTTCGATTTGGTAAACGAGGGAAATTAAATCCAAGGTATATTGGACCATTCAAGATTATTGATCGTGTCGGACCAGTAGCTTACCGACTTGAGTTACCTCAACAACTCGCGGCTGTACATAACACTTTCCTCGTCTCGAATTTGAAGAAATGTTTTGCTAAAGAAGATCTCACTATTCCGTTAGATGAAATCCAAATCAACGAAAAACTTCAATTCATCGAAGAACCCGTCGAAATAATGGATCGTGAGGTTAAAAGACTTAAGCAAAACAAGATACCAATTGTTAAGGTTCGATGGAATGCTCGTAGAGGACCCGAGTTCACCTGGGAACGTGAAGATCAGATGAAGAAGAAATACCCGCATCTATTTCCAGAAGATTCGTCAACACCTTCAACAGCTTAAAATTTCGGGACGAAATTTATTTAACGGGTAGGTACTGTAGTGACCCGAACTTTTCCATGTTTATATATATTAATTGAGATTGATATTTACATGATTAAATGTTTCCAACATGTTAAGCAATCAAACTTGTTAAGACTTGATTAATTGAAATATGTTTCATATAGACAATTGACCACCCAAGTTGACCGGTGATTCACGAACGTTAAAACTTGTAAAAACTATATGATGACATATATATGGATATATATATAGTTAACATGATACTATGATAAGTAAACATATCATTAAGTATATTAACAATGAACTACATATGTAAAAACAAGACTACTAACTTAATGATTTTTAAACGAGACATATATGTAACGATTATCGTTGTAAAGACATTTAATGTATATATATCATATTAAGAGATATTCATACATGATAATATCATGATAATATAATAATTTAAAATCTCATTTGATATTATAAACATTGGGTTAACAACATTTAACAAGATCGTTAACCTAAAGGTTTCAAAACAACACTTACATGTAACGACTAACGATGACTTAACGACTCAGTTAAAATGTATATACATGTAGTGTTTTAATATGTATTTATACACTTTTGAAAGACTTCAATACACTTATCAAAATACTTCTACTTAACAAAAATGCTTACAATTACATCCTCGTTCAGTTTCATCAACAATTCTACTCGTATGCACCCGTATTCGTACTCGTACAATACACAGCTTTTAGATGTATGTACTATTGGTATATACACTCCAATGATCAGCTCTTAGCAGCCCATGTGAGTCACCTAACACATGTGGGAACCATCATTTGGCAACTAGCATGAAATATCTCATAAGATTACAAAAATATGAGTAATCATTCATGACTTATTTACATGAAAACAAAATTACATATCCTTTATATCTAATCCATACACCAACGATCAAAAACACCTACAAACACTTTCATTCTTCAATTTTCTTCATCTAATTGAACTCTCTCAAGTTCTATCTTCAAGTTCTAAGTGTTCTTCATAAATTCCAAAAGTTCTAGTTTCATAAAATCAAGAATACTTTCAAGTTTGCTAGCTCACTTCCAATCTTGTAAGGTGATCATCCAACCTCAAGAAATCTTTGTTTCTTACAGTAGGTTATCATTCTAATACAAGGTAATAATCATATTCAAACTTTGGTTCAATTTCTATAACTATAACAATCTTATTTCAAGTGATGATCTTACTTGAACTTGTTTTCGTGTCATGATTTTGCTTCAAGAACTTTGAGCCATCCAAGGATCCATTGAAGCTAGATCCATTTTTCTCTTTTCCAGTAGGTTCATCCAAGGAACTTAAGGTAGTAATGATGTTCATAACATCATTCGATTCATACATATAAAGCTATCTTATTCGAAGGTTTAAACTTGTAATCACTAGAACATAGTTTAGTTAATTCTAAACTTGTTCGCAAACCAAAGTTAATCCTTCTAACTTGACTTTTAAAATCAACTAAACACATGTTCTATATCTATATGATATGCTAACTTAATGATTTAAAACCTGGAAACACGAAAAACACCGTAAAACCGGATTTACGCCGTCGTAGTAACACCGCGGGCTGTTTTGGGTTAGTTAATTAAAAACTATGATAAACTTTGATTTAAAAGTTGTTATTCTGAGAAAATGATTTTTATTATGAACATGAAACTATATCCAAAAATTATGGTTAAACTCAAAGTGGAAGTATGTTTTCTAAAATGGTCATCTAGACGTCGTTCTTTCGACTGAAATGACTACCTTTACAAAAATGACTTGTAACTTATTTTTCCGACTAGAAACCTATACTTTTTTGTTTAGATTCATAAAATAGAGTTCAATATGAAATCATAGCAATTTGATTCACTCAAAACGGATTTAAAATGAAGAAGTTATGGGTAAAACAAGATTGGATAATTTTTCTCATTTTAGCTACGTGAAAATTGGTAACAAATCTATTCCAACCATAACTTAATCAACTTGTATTATATATTATGTAATCTTGAGATACCATAGACACGTATACAATGTTTCGACCTATCATGTCGACACATCTATATATATTTCGGAACAACCATAGACACTCTATATGTGAATGTTGGAGTTAGCTATACAGGGTTGAGGTTGATTCCAAAATATATATAGTTTGAGTTGTGATCAATACTGAGATACGTATACACTGGGTCGTGGATTGATTCAAGATAATATTTATCGATTTATTTCTGTACATCTAACTGTGGACAACTAGTTGTAGGTTACTAACGAGGACAGCTGACTTAATAAACTTAAAACATCAAAATATATTAAAAGTGTTGTAAATATATTTTGAACATACTTTGATATATATGTATATATTGTTATAGGTTCGTGAATCAACCAGTGGCCAAGTCTTACTTCCCGACGAAGTAAAAATCTGTGAATGTGAGTTATAGTCCCACTTTTAAAATCTAATATTTTTGGGATGAGAATACATGCAGGTTTTATAAATGATTTACAAAATAGACACAAGTACGTGAAACTACATTCTATGGTTGAATTATCGAAATCGAATATGCCCCTTTTTATTAAGTCTGGTAATCTAAGAATTAGGGAACAGACACCCTAATTGACGCGAATCCTAAAGATAGATCTATTGGGCCTAACAAACCCCATCCAAAGTACCGGATGCTTTAGTACTTCGAAATTTATATCATATCCGAAGGGTGTCCCGGAATGATGGGGATATTCTTATATATGCATCTTGTTAATGTCGGTTACCAGGTGTTCACCATATGAATGATTTTTATCTCTATGTATGGGATGTGTATTGAAATATGAAATCTTGTGGTCTATTATTATGATTTGATATATATAGGTTAAACCTATAACTCACCAACATTTTTGTTGACGTTTTAAGCATGTTTAATCTCAGGTGATTATTAAGAGCTTCCGCTGTCGCATACTTAAATAAGGACGAGATTTGGAGTCCATGCTTGTATGATATTGTGTAAAAACTGCATTCAAGAAACTTATTTTGTTGTAACATATTTGTATTGTAAACCATTATGTAATGGTCGTGTGTAAACATGATATTTTAGATTATCATTATTTGATAATCTACGTAAAGCCTTTTAAACCTTTATTGATGAAATAAAGGTTATGGTTTGTTTTAAAATGAATGCAGTCTTTGAAAAACGTCTCATATAGAGGTCAAAACCTCGCAACGAAATCAATTAATATGGAACGTTTTTAATCAATAAGAACGGGACATTTCATAATAGCCCATAGTCCAATTTCCACAAGTGTCGGTCTTTTGTCCAAACCCCAATTATGGTACAAAGCACAATAACCCCGTCTTTAATATTTAGCCTAACATCATGATTACTTTGATTTAAATAAGCATAATAATAACTTAGCTACAAGACATTAATTTAAAAAGGTAGAACATAAATTACAATGATTAATAATAGCGTAGCGTTACACGGGCAGAATTTCGACTTACAAACTTAAAACATTCGTTAACATAACCTTATTATTATTAAACTTAAATTAAAATTAAAATTAAAATTATATATATATATTTTTACGTAAGAGGAAAGAAAGAAAAGGGGGTGAAGGATTCGGCAGAATGCTCGAGCTTTTATAGGCCAATTGTGTCCTGGTTTACTCCGCGATCTCGAAGATTTTCTCCCTTATATCTCCGCGATCGCGGAGCTCTTGTATCCAGCTCATCAAGGTAATTTGAACGTGGGCTGCTTAATATTATATAATATATATATATATATATATATATATATATATATATATATATATATATATATATATATATATATATATATATATATATATATATATATATATGTATATATATATATATATATAATTAATTATATATTATATTATATTCTTGTGCATAGTTGACTTGTAATTTTTGGTCCGTTGCGTCGCACGCTGAAAGTTAATTCATGTCTCGGTTCCGGATTTTCGAACGCCTTTTCGTACAACTTAATATCTTGTACTTTGTTTTTCACGGCTTGTACTCTTGTAATTTTTAGACGTTTCTCATCAATAATTTGAACCACTTTGATTGTACTTTGTACTTTTTAGCTTTTTGGTCGTTTGCGTCTTCAAATCGTCGAATCTGTCTTTTGTCTTCACCTTTTATTAATTAAACGAATATTACTTGTAAATAAAGCAATTGCAACTAAAAGCTTGTCTTTCTTGAGAGATAATGCTATGAAATATATATTTGTTTTTAGCATTATCACTGAGTCCGATGGAATGCAAAACGAGGACCTGAGTTTACTTGGGAGCGAGAGGATCAGATGATGCAGAAGTATCCTCACCTTTTCCCGACTCCTCCATCTACCTCAGCTTAAATTTCGGGACGAAATTTTCTTTAACAGGTGGGTAATGTAACGACCCGACTTTTTCGACTTTTAATTGTATTTATTTCTTTCACGAAACTGCGTATTTGTGCGTACTGTGATAGATTATTTTCTGGGATCATTAATTATGTTAATTACTTTCGCTAATGTCTTGCTACGTGTTTTTAAGTACTAGGTTACTTAACGTGATCCTTGATTTCATTTACGACCGTTAGTGTCACTTAAGGAATAAAACGAGCTACGAACTTGGTACACGATAAACTTTTGTCATGATTGGGATATTATGGCAACATAAACTTGATTGTTATTTATTAATGACAATTACTTGGTTTTACGGTTCCTTAATTATGCTTAGTGTTTACTAAGGCTTACTAGTCACCCTAATGGACTTTATCTTAGTGGACTTCCAAGGCCCACCCTGCTTACTTGATGGGCTCACTTAATGGACTAGTTAATGGACTAATTTAGCCCATTAAGCATAAGACAAAACCCAATTAGTTAATTAGACAAGATTAAGCATGCTTGGTACCATATACTTACACTTTTTAGCCTTTTGCTCCATGCCATCCAACATGTACAACCACCACCATGTACCACCATCCAATAGCAAGCAATGGTCCCCCACCCCACCCCACCAAACCGTCGGCCTACCCCAACACCACCACCACTTCATTTTGTTTTTAACTCTCTCATTCTCATTTCAAAAACACACACACTTATTCTCTCAAATTTCTCTCTACTTTTCTCTCATATTTCTTGAAGAAACTTGAAGGTTTTGATTCTTTTTCTCTTCTTTTTCTTCTCAAAACTGAAACATCATCATCATCATTGTTATTTTTGGATTTTGATTTTTATAACTTCAGTCCTCATGATATTTTGCCATCTTTGATCTCTTTTATGATAAAGAATCAAGAATAAGGATCAAAGCTTTGTAGCTTTTGGTTCTACATGAACTTTTAACAAATTTTAAGATCAAATTACTTTATGATCTTCTTTATGTTCAAGTATTATAACTTAAAGTTCATTTCATGAATATTCAAGTTCATAACTTGATATCTTTTGGTATAAAGGATCCTTACTTGAACTTGTTTATTTTTGACTTTAAATCTATCATTTATGTTTATAGATTTCATTTGTTTGAGCTTCATGGTCAAAGATTACATGTTAAACTTTGATCTCATAAATCTTGAAACCAAAGTCTAACTTTAAAAGTTCAAGAACAAGAAAGTATAAGCTTACTAGTTTATGACTTTCACACATGTAAGATTGATCTAAGTTTCATAACTTAAGGTCATCTAACTTGTTAAAACAATAGATCATTTATTCATGTTCATTTTACTTCACAAAATCTAAGTTTCATAACTTATGGTTGTGTAAAGTTGAAAGTCTGAGTGTTTTGACTTAGGGTTTCACCAAGAACATGAGATATAGATTTTTTAGTCTAAGATCTTTAATATCTAGTTAAGATCTAAGCTCTATAGCTTAAGGTTTTGATTATTTAGTTTGATTCAAAGTTTATAGCTTTATAAGACTTGTATTTGTGTTGAAACTAAGAAAAGTGATGCAACTTTGGTTCATCACCTTGCTCAAACTCTCACATGAGTGGTGTTTTAATTCTTAGTCATGATTATTGTGTGTCGATGGTAGAACCTTGGTCAAAAGTGATGCAAACACATCAACGAGTTGTACACTTGAAGCTATAAGCATCAAGGATGAGAACCGTGATGAGCATCAAGCACCAAGAATCCCACCGGAGCACATTTCTTACTGTTTTCTGGATCTGATCGGTCACCTGGGCTGCTGGAAAAGTTAATTTCCGGATAGTTCGGTTCGATTAGATGACTTTTCGTTTAGGCCTCACCTAAATCCAATGTACGGTTTAGGATTTATAGCCTTCCGAAAGTCACTACGCCCTTGTAACGTTGTGCTGAAATTTCTGATCTACTCACACTTAAACCGTCTCCACGGTCAAACGAAGACGAGTTAAGTTCTGAAAATTGGTCAGCTATTAGAGGACTCACATATGGAGCTATGGCCACTGGCCTTGTGTCATTTCAGTTTGTATAGAGGTCATAGCAGCTGAACGAAGTTAGCCTTTGTTTCGATCTCTATCCTTGATTGAAAACTTACTTTACTTTTTACATATGATGTTGATGATGATGATACTTAAGACTTAATTTATTTACTTATAAACCTTTTGGGACGATTTACTGACTTAGTAACATTTAACTTAGGTTTACGACCTTTCGGACCGACTTACTTGCTTACTTATCTCGTATCGACTTTGACCGCACTTTCACTGTGAGTTATAGCATCCCTTTTTACTTCAACAATTTTTGGGACTGAGAATACATGCGCTTTTTACGATTTACTTACTAGGCACGAGTACTTATACTTATTGTATGTGTGGGTTATATAACGGCATAAACTTTACCCTTAGCTCGGTAACATTTAGTCAT
This sequence comes from Rutidosis leptorrhynchoides, assembly GCF_046630445.1. Classification (NCBI taxonomy): domain Eukaryota; kingdom Viridiplantae; phylum Streptophyta; class Magnoliopsida; order Asterales; family Asteraceae; genus Rutidosis; species Rutidosis leptorrhynchoides. The sequence continues at coordinate 509,075,435 of NC_092336.1, forward strand.
TGGTTTTTGAACCGGTGAACGCGAATCTTAGATATGGATCCATAGGGTTTGACATCCCCACTCGGGCTAGTCGCGCTAGAATTTAACGGGTGTTTAATACTTCGTAGACTTACGTACTCTCCAAGTGTACTTTTAGGGGTGATATTTACGTTAAGTTAGTTACTAAGTGCCCACGGTTAAGCATATACTTTTCATACTATTTTGAATACGAAATCTCGTGGCCTACATTACATTATTGTTATAATTAAACTATAGCTCACCAACATTCTTGTTGACTTTTAAGCATGTTATTTCTCAGGTACTTAGACGTTTGATGCTTCCGCTGTATTAGTCTCGCTGTTAGACTTGCTGTGTAGACACCCGCTGCTTTTGTTTAGAGATGTCTCTGCATGAAACTTTTACTTTGCATTCACGAACTATGTTACTTTTGAACAATGAATTTGTAATGACCTTTGAGTCTCGTACTTATGTTATTGCTTTCTATTCGTAGAAGCACACTATCCTTTGTTAAACATTTGACGTCGGTAAAGACGTTACCCCTTTTTATGAATGCAAACTTATTTTAAAATAGCATATAGTGTTTGACCTTGTAATGATCCTGTTGTTGATGATCCGTACACGTCAATTTTGTACGGGGCGTCACACACTGGTATCCTTGTCAACATCATTATCAGCATCATCAGTGAGATTCACCAGTGTGTCTTTGGAACCAGTCACATTATCATGAGTGACTGGCTCGCCCTTACCAGCACCTTTATAGCATCACCATCAGATAAAGAAGATGATGAGGAAGAAGCTTAAGAATCAGAAGGTACTGGAAAACCAGGGACATTCTGCATCACACGCTTCTTAGTTACAGGATCTATGATGAACTTGAGAGGCCTCCAAGTACGAGGCCATGGAGAAGCAGCTGGAGCCATACCAAAGTAGTGGTAGTATGGCTGCTCACTAACTTGTTGTAGAGTGGCCAGCCTCTCATATACTTCTTCTCTTGCTAGTCGATCAAGCTGAGATAGTAGTTCAACCAGCTCTTCTCTGGGTAGTTTGCTAGCTGATACCAAAGTACTTTGAGGATCAATCGTTAGCTGATCCACCAGCAAGGCAATCTTGGGAGTGATAGTGGCTCCCCTGTAGATAAAGTTAGGAACAACTTCATCCGGATCTGGTACCTGCCACACATAAGGTTTCTTCTCAGTAGAGACAGAAACCTGAGTAGAATCAGTTGTTGCAGTAGCAGAGGTACCAGCTTCCAAAGTAGGTTCAGTAGAACCAGTGACATGTGCAGAATAGGCAGCATTTACTGCGATAAGCTCATCAGTAAGCACCACGTCACCCTGGTCACTACCTGTAGTAATTTCCTCAGTAGAAGCAGTTGGAGGAGTAACAATGGTAGTGCCAGCAGCATCAAAATCAAGAACCTCCTTAACAATGTTATCAATAACCTTTTCAAGTACGGGAGGAGGTTCTATTATCATCTCATCAACCACTTCAGAATCAGTGGTTGAAGTAGCAATACCGGAGACAGTAGGAGGAGTAGCAGAGATATCAGCAGTAGCTAGCTGATAATGCTAAAAATGAACATATATTTCATAGCATTATCCCTCAAGAAAGACAAGCTTTTGGTTGCAATTGTTCTATTTACAAGTGATATTTGTTTAAATAATAGAAGGTGAAGACAAAAGACACATTCGACGATTTGAAGATGCAAACGACCAAAAAGCTAAAGAGTACAAATTACAATCCAAGTGGTTTAATTTATCGATGAGAAACGTCTAAAAATTACAAAAGTACGAGCCGCAAAACGCAAAGTACAAGACATTAAATAGTACATAAGGACGTTCGAAAATCCGAAACCGGGACATGAACCAACTATCAACGCGCTACGCAACGGAGCTAAAATTACAAGTCAACAATGCACAAGAATATAATATAATATATAATTAATTATATAAAATTATATATATTATATTATATATTATTATAAACTCAGCAGCCCACGTTTAAAACTCATTGTGAGCTGGTACAGCTGGCCATGCGATCGCATGGCCAGGTAGTGTAAATTTCATGCGGTCGCATGAGGCCCTGTAGCAGCTCAAGTACTATAAATTGCAACGTTTGGTCGACGAAATATACAACTTTTTCTAATCTACTCTCTATCTCAATATATATATATATATATATATATATATATATATATATATATATATATATATATATATATATATATTTATAATTTTAATTTTAATTTAAGATTAATAATAATAAGGTTATGTTAGCGAATGTTGTAAGAGTGTAAGTCAAAATTCTGTCCGTGTAACGCTACGCTATTATTAATCATTGTAAGTTATGTTCAACCTTTTTGAATTAATGTCTCGTAGCTAAGTTATTATTATGCTTATTTAAGCCGAAATAATCGTGATGTTGGGCTAAATATTAAAGACGGAGTAATTGGGCTTTGTACCATAATTGGGGTTTGGACAAAAGAACGACACTTGTGGAAATTGGACTATAGGCTATTAATGGGCTTTATATTAACTAAACGATACCTTGTTAATTTAATATAAAGATTACAATTTTACGTATCTATATATAACCACATACGCTTAATCGGGTACGGTGGGCGGGATATCTATAAATGCGAATTATCGTTCATTTTACCGGACACGGGGATGGATTAATAGTTAATGGACTCATTAAAACAGGGGTGGATTACATTCAAGGGTAATTGGTGTAATTGTTAACAAAGTAGTAAAACCTTGGATTACACGCAGTCGATAACCTGGTGTATTCATTAAACAAAGTATTAAGACCTTGTTACAGTTCGAATCCCCAATTAGTTGGAATATTTGACTTCGGGTATAAGGATAATTTGACGAGGACACTCGCACTTTACATTTATGACTGATGGACTGTTATGGACAAAAAGCAGATGGACATATTGAATAATCCAGGACAAAGGACAATTAACCCATGGTAATAAACTAAAATCAACACGTCAAACATCATGATTACGGAAGTTTAAATAAGCATAATTCCTTTGATAATGCTAAAAATGAACATATATTTCATAGCATTATCCCTCAAGAAAGACAAGCTTTTAGTTGCAATTGTTCTATTTACAAGTGATATTCATTTAAATAATAAAAGGTGAAGATAAAAGACAGATTCGACGAATTGAAGACGCAGACGACCAAAAAGCTCAAAAGTACAAAGTACAATCAAAGTGGTTCAAATTATTGATGAGAAATGTCTCAAAATTACAAGAGTACAAGACGCAAAACGCAAAGTACAAGATATTAAATAGTACGCAAGGATGTTCGAAAATCCGGAACCGAGACATGAACCAACTTTCAGTGCGCGACGCAACGGACCAAAAATTACAAGTCAACTACGCATAAGAATAAAATATAATATATAATTAATTATATATATTATTATATAATATAATTTTACGCAGCCCACGTTTTGGATCTAATATGTGAGCTGGTTTCCAGACCTCCGCACTCGCGGTACTTTTGTGAAGGAAAGGCAACGCATTTTGCTGAATTCATCACATCTTTTTCTCTTCTCATTCATACGTAAATATTATTTATATATATATATATATATATATATATATATATATATATATATATATATATATATATATATATATATATATATATATATATATATATATATATATATATATTTATATTTATTTATTTATTTATATTATAATTTTAATTTTAATTTTAATTCTAATAATAAGGGTATGTTAGCGAATGTTGTAAGGGTGTAAGTCGAAATTCTGTCCGTGTAACGCTACGCTATTTTTAATCACTGTAAGTTATGGTTAATGTTATTTTTATATTAATGTCTCGTAGCTAAGTTATTATTATGCTTATTTAATGCCGAAGTAATCGTGATGTTGGACTAAATATTAAAATTGGGTAATTGGGCTTTGTACCATAATTGGGGTTTGGATAAAAGAACGACACTTGTGGAAATTAGACTATGGGCTATTAATGGGCTTTATATTAATTAAATGATACCTTGTTAATTTAATATATAGACTTATAATTTGACGTATTTATATATAACCACATACGCTTAACTGGGTACGGTAGGCGGGATATCTATAAATACCAATAATTGTTCATTTTACAGGACATGGAACTGGATTAATAGTTAATAGACTTGTTGAAACAGGGGTGGATTACATTCAAGGGTAATTGGTGTAATTATTAACAAAGTAGTAAAACCTTGGTTTACACGCAGTCGATAACCTAGTGTATTCATTAAACAAAGTATTAAGACCTTGTTACAATTCGAATCCCCAATTAGTTGGAATATTTGACTTCGGGAATAAGAATAATTTGACGAAGACTTTCGCACTTTATATTTATGACTGATGGACTATTATGGACAAATCCGTATGGACATATCAAATAATCCGGGACAAAGGACAATTAACCCATGGGAATAAACTAAAATCAACACGTCAAACATCATGATTATGGAAGTTTAAATAAGCATAATTCTTTTATTTCATATTTAATTGCACTTTTAATTATCGCACTTTTATTTATTGTCATTGTATTCAATTGTACTTTTAATTATCGTACTCTTTAATTATCGCAATTTTATTTTATCGCACTTTTATTTATCACAATTTCATTATCGTTATTTACTTTACGCTTTAAATTAAGTTATATTTATTTTTAACATTTTATATTAGGTTTTAACTGCGACTAAAGTTTTAAAAATCGACAAACCGGTCATTAAACGGTAAAAACCCCCTTTTATAATAATAATACTACTTATATATATATTTGTATTTTTATAAGTTAAAACTAATATAGCGTTAAGCTTGTTTAATTTTCTCTGTGGAACGAACCGGACTTACTAAAAACTACACTACTGTACGATTAGGTACACTTCCTATAAGTGTTGTAGTAAGGTTTAGGTATATCCATTCTATAAATAAATAAATATCTTGTGTAAAATTGTATCGTATTTAATAGTATTTCGTTGTAAAAATAATACTATTTCCTAGTACACCTCGTATTCATCAAGTATTTTTGGCGCCACTGCCGGGGAGAATTAAACGCAGAAAGTGCAACGCTATATATAAAAAAAAATTATTAAGTTTTAGTTTATTTTTCTAAAAATACGTTTTAAATATTAAAAATACAAAAATATAAAAAAAATGTCTATATATTTTTAAGAAATTGTTTAAAATATATAAAATTATAAAGTAATTCTATTTCTATTTTTCAAATTATAAGTTTTTATTTATTTTATAGAAATATTTTATAAAATAGAAAATAAAAATAAAAATAAAAAGTAAAAAAAAATTTAATAAAACAAACTGAGCCTGCAAAATTCGAACTGCATCTGATCTGAACCTGAGGTATCCGCACTTGCGGTACTTTTTGCTAGTTGGCATCCGCACTCGCGGAGGTTTCTGACAGGTTAAATACTGCAGCATTAATTACGAAATTAGGGTTGTTTAATTTATTATTATTATTAATTAGGATTTAATTAAAATATTAATTAGTTTTAGTTAATTAAATTTGTATTTTTAGGTTTTAATTAGTTTTATTACTTATAAAATTAATACTTTTATAAATTATTAATTTAAAAATAATAATTTTATAAAAATTTTACTTTTTACAACTTTAAGTTTATTTTTATATTTTGTATCTTTTTATTTGTTTTAGCGTAATATTTTATTTTTTGTTCGTATTTAGTTTTAAGTTATAGTTTTTGCCATAGTTATTTTTATTTCTAGATTTTTAGGCTTTGCCGTAAAATCCCTTAAGTGCTTTTTCTTTAGACTAAGATTTAGGTGCTTTAGAATTTTGCGACGCCGTTTTTATATTTTAGTACTTTTTAAGTTATTGCCGTTTTGGATATAGTATTCCTTTTAAGCTTTAATATTTTTAGACGCAACTTTTAATTCTTAGTTTTTAGTTCCTTTTTAAGTTTCGACGCGCTACGTTCTTTTTATTATCTTTCTACCTTTTATTTTTCGACATTTTTCGACGCGCTCTTTTTCTTTCTTATTTTTCGCCACTCTAGTTTTTAGGACTTAGTTTATTTTCTATTTCTTATCTAAAATTTCTTTAAATTTTGACGAAAAATTATTTTAAGCGGTTAAATTAATAGACACCTAAAATTTTCTGGTTCGTAGTAATAGTTGGATTTGTTAGTGGCTGAGTTATGAGCTTCCGATTTAAAGGGTTCTGGCTCCCTGCTACATCTATTGGCTATTCGAAACGTGGGCAAAATCAGAAAGGTCTATTAATTTGATAACTTATATAATTTTTATTTTTATAACTAATAGGATATTCAGTGAATGCACCGAGCAAAACGATCACCACCTTTTGTACGTTCACCACCTGTAACTCGATCAAGACATCTAGCAAATATTGTCGCCGTTGATTTTTCTTTAGAATCGTCATCCAGTCGACCAAGTACTCCAATTCAAATTTCCGATAATCCATTTTTTGAACCCAACCTCACAATTGAGAATCCGGAGAATATTCAGGGACGATTTCGAGATCCTGAACCATTAATCTTTCCTCCGGAACCACCAATCATTCAAACGGAGATTGTCGAGGAACAACCCATTAAATCAGAATCCTCTAGTGATTCAGATTCAACAAATTCAATCATGGAAAATCTGGAACCTCTAAGTATGGAAGACCGAATGCGAGCTAAACGCACTGGCCAAGGTCACGCAATTACTCAACCTGACATTAATGCGCCAGATTATGAAATCAAGGGATAAATCCTACGCATGGTGACTAATCAATGCCAATTTAGTGGTGCGCCGAAGGAAGATCCAAACGAACATCTTCGTACCTTTAATAGGAACTGCACTCTATTCAAAATCAGAGAAGTGGAGGATGAACAGATCTATCTCATGTTATTTCCCTGAACTTTAAAGGGAGAAGCCAAAGATTGGTTAGAATCGTTACCTGATGGGGCGATTGATACATGTGATGTTTTAGTTGAAAATTTTCTTAAACAATTCTTTTCGGCATCTAAAGCCGTGAGACTTCAAGGAGAAATTGTTACGTTCACACAAAAGCCAAACGAAACTCTGTATGAGGCGTGGACAAGATTTGGCAAGTTATTAAGAGGATGTCCGCAACATGGTTTAGACACTTGTCAAATAGTACAAATATTCTACCAAGGATGCGACATCACTACAAGAAAAGACATCGATATAGCAGCTGGTGGTTCCATTATGAAGAAAAAAGCAACTGATGCTTACAAAATTATTGATAACACTGCTTCCCACTCACATGAGTGGCACCAAGAAAAATATATCGTTAGATCATCTAAAGCAACTAGAGCCGATTCTAGCCATGACTTAGATACCATTTCCGCAAAGATAAATGCTGTCGAGAGACGAATGGAAAAGATGACTAAGGATATTCACTCAATACGAATTAGTTGTGAGCAGTGTGGAGGACCACATTTGACAAAAGATTGTCTCAGTATTGAACTAACAATGGAACAAAGAGAGAATGTTTCATACATAAACCAAAGGCCTGGAAATAATTATCAGAATAATTATCAACCGCCAAGACCAATCTACAATCAAAACCAGAATTATAACCGAAATGTTCCATACAACAACCAACAAGGTCCTAGCAATCAACAAGTATCTAATAATACTTACAATCAGCAAAGACCTATTTTTCCAAATAAACCACCACAAACCGATGATTAAAAAACAAATTTAGAAGATATGATGTCGAAGTTAGTTGAATCTCAAACGCAGTTTTTCACATCTCAGAACAAACTAATGAACAAAATGCTCAAGCATTTAAAAATCAACAAGCTTCAATTCAAAATTTGGAACAAGAAGTAAGTAACCTAGCAAGATTGATAGGTGAAAGAAAACCAGGAAGTCTACCTAGTGATACTAATGCTAACCCCCGGAATGAAACAGCTAAAGCCATTTCCACAAGAAGTGGTATTACACTTAAACCATCTGAAATACCTGTAATTTCTGATGATGCTATTCCTACTCTACAAGAACCACAACCTGAGCAAGAAAAGGAAACAGAACCGGTAGTTGAAAAGGTTAATGAAGATAACACAGTTAAAGCTAAATCTTATGTTAAACCATACCAACCACCACTTCCTTACCCGAGTAAAATGAGAAAAGAGAGACTTGAAGCCGAGCAATCCAAATTCTTAGATATGTTTAAACAGATAACTGTTAATCTTTCTTTCATTGATGTGATTTCAGGAATGCCAAGATATGCTAAATTCTTGAAAGATCTAATCACTAATAGAAAGAAAATGGAAGAACTCTCGACTGTTACAATGAATGCTAATTGTTCTGCAGTACTATTGAATAAGATACCAGAAAAATTATCTGATCCAGGAAGTTTCACAATTCCATGTTTTCTGGGAAGTCTTAGTTCAATAGAAGTATTGGCAGACTTAGGTGCTAGTATAAATCTAATGTCGTATTCATTATACACTAAACTAGACCTTGGAGAATTGAAACCAACACGAATAAGTATACAACTAGCCGATCGATCAGTAAAATATCCTAGAGGGATAATGGAGAACATGCTAGTTAAAGTTGGTACTTTAGTATTTCCAGTAGATTTTGTTATTCTGGACATGGAAGAAGATTCTCGAGTTCCTCTCATATTAGGAAGACCATTCTTAAACACGGCCAAAGCAATAATAGACGTGTTTGGTAAGAAACTAACCCTAAGTATAGAGGACGAGAGTGTTACCTTTTCTGTGGATAGAGCCATGCAACAACCGCAATCTGCAGATGATACATGTTATTATATTCAAACTATAGAATTACATGCAGAATTGTTAGAAGAATTTCCAGAATTACAAGGAACAGGAGAATGTTCTTTAGGAGAAGGAACTGAACCAATTGATGAAACTGAAATGTTAGCTACACTTATGGCTAATGGATATGAACCAACAACAGAAGAAATTCAAATGCTAAAAGAAGAAGACAGATATCGATATAAATCATTGATAGAAGAACCACCGATATTAGAGTTAAAGCCACTTCCAAACCATTTGGAATATGCTTATTTACATGGTGAATCTGAATTACCTGTAATAATATCGTCTTCTCTTACTGAAAATGAAAAATCTCAACTCATTTCTATGTTGAAAGCTCATTAACCAGCTATTGCATGGAAGATTCATGATATTAAAGGATTCGTATTGCACACATAAAATTCTTATGGAAGAAGGTCATAAAACGTATGTGCAACGCCAACGAAGACTAAATCCTAATATGCAAGATGTTATTAAGAAAGAAATTATTAAACTGCTAGATGCAGGTTTAATTTATCCAATCTCTGATAGTCCATGGGTAAGCCCAGTTCAATGCGTGCCTAAGAAGGGTGGCATGACTGTCATCACAAATGAGAAAAATGAGCTTATTCCTACTAGGACTGTAACAGGATGGCGTGTATGTATTGATTATAGAAAATTAAATGACGCCACCAGAAAAGATCACTTTCCTTTACCTTTCATTGATCAGATGTTAGAAAGATTAGCCGAAAATAGTTACTATTGTTTTCTTGATGGTTTTTCCGGATATTTTCAAATTCCAATAGCACCCGAGGACCAAGAGAAAACCACATTCACGTGCCCTTATGGTACTTTTGCTTATAAACGCATGCCATTTGGACTTTGCAACGCCCCTGCAACCTTTCAAAGGTGCATGATGGCGATTTTTCACGATATGATAGAAGAATGCATGGAAGTTTTCATGGATGACTTTTCAGTCTTCGGTGATACTTTTGAAACATGTCTAGTTAATCTTGAACGAATGCTTATTAGATGTGAACAATCAAATCTAGTACTTAATTGTGAGAAATGCCATTTCATGGTTAAAGAAGGCATCGTTCTTGGACATAAAATCTCAAAGGAAAGAATTGAAGTGGATAGAGCTAAAGTAGATGTAATTGCTAAACTTCCACATCCCACCAATGTTAGAGGAGTTATGAGTTTTCTAGGGCATGCCGGTTTTTACCGACGTTTCATAAAAGATTTTTCTAAAATTGCCACTCCTATGAATAAACTCCTAGAAAAGGATGCTCCATTCATCTTTTCAGATGAATGCATCAAATCTTTTAATATTCTTAAAGAAAAACTCACTAATGCGCCGATTATGATAACTCCAAATTGGAATTTACCGTTTGAACTAATGTGCGATGCAAGTGATTTTGCAATGGGAGCCGTTTTAGGATAAAGGATTGAAAAATGATTTCAACCTATTTATTATGCTAGTAAGATGCTACAAGGAGCACAAACAAATTACACAACTACTAAAAAAGAACTCCTTGCTATTGTCTTTGCTTTTGACAAATTTCGATCATATCTCGTTCTAGCTAAAACGGTGGTCTATACCGACCATTCTACTCTTAGATACCTATTTTCGAAACAAGATGCCAAAACACGATTAATCTGTTGGATCTTACTCTTACAAGAGTTTGATATTGAAATCCGAGATAAAAAGGGAGCAGAAAATCTCGCCGCTGATCATCTTTCTCGTCTTGAAAATCCCGAATTAGAAGTTCTAAATGAATCGGCCATACAAGACAACTTTCCTAATGAATATCTATTGAAGATAGATTATAATGAAATTCCATGGTTTGCAGACTATGCAAACTATTTAGTATGTGGATTCCTTGAAAAAGGATTATCGTACCAAAAACGAAAGAAATTCTTTAGTGATATAAAACACTATTTCTGGGAAGATCCACATTTGTTTAAAAGTTGTCCCAATGGAATAATACGCCGATGTGTATTCGGAGATGAAGCTAGTCAAATCTTAAACCATTGTCACACAGGGCCAACAGGAGGGCATTATGGGCCTCAGCTCACAGCAAGAAAAGTTTAAGATGCTGGATTCTATTGGCCTACAATTTTCAAAGACGCACACCTTCTTTGCAAATCCTGTGATGCTTGTCAAAGGGCCGGAAAAATAAGTCAACGTGATGAAATGCCACAAAATGTCATTCAAGTATGTGAAGTATTTGACATTTGGCGTATTGACTTTATAGGTCCATTTCCAAAATCTCATAATAATCTCTACATTCTCGTTGCCATTGATTATGTATCTAAATGGGCGGAAGCACAAGCTCTCCCGACTAATGATGCATGAGTTGTAGTCAACTTTTTAAAACGTCTTTTTGCAAGGTTCGGAACACCGAAAGCTTTAATAAGTGATCGGGGTACTCATTTCTGTAATAATCAACTTGAGAAAGTTCTCAAAAGATATGGAGTAACTCATAAAATCTCCACTACTTATCATCCACAAACAAGTGGACAAGTTGAAAATACCAACCGAGCATTAAAACGTATTCTTGAGAAAACCGTAGGATCAAATCCGAAGGAATGGTCCATGAAATTGGAGGATGCACTCTGGGCTTTTAGAACAGCCTACAAAACTCCAATTGGAACCACACCTTTTAAACTCGTTTACGGAAAAGCATGTCATCTTCTAGTAGAAATTGAACACAAAGCATTTTGGGCTTTGAAGACATGTAATCTTGATTTACATGAAGCCGGACGTCTACGATTAAGTCAACTAAACGAATTAGAAGAATTGAGACATGAAGCATACGAAAATTCGTTAATCTATAAGGAAAGAACGAAGAAATGGTATGATAAAAGAATCAGAAGTTCAAAAGAATTTAAAGAAGGAGACAGAGTTCTTCTTTTCAATTCACGATTCAAGCTATTTCCTAGAAAATTGAAATCAAGATGGTCTGGACCATTCATAGTCAAAAGAGTTTTCCCATACGGAACAATAGAGTTAATAAATTCAAATGGGATTGAATTTAAAGTTAATGGTCACAGAGTTAAACATTACATACATGGTCCGTTGGAAGTTGACAATGAAGTCAATCATAATTTCACCACCCAAGAAAACCCTCAAAATAAAAACATAAATATGTTATCAACAACATATGAAAAATCAAAATTGGAAAATAGGGAGGATTCAAATTTGAGTGATGAAGAAGAATTCTTATACAAACCTCTCATTCCAAGAAACGAAGAAAAATGTGAACAAGAAGTTCAAATAGAAGTGAAAGAACTACGAAAAGAACACCCGAAAAAGGTTTACAAACCAACTCGACTTACTAAAGCAGGAGACCCGGGTGAATTTATCATTTCTTGCTTGCTTAATGATGGTGCTGTATATAATGGACTCGCAGATTTAGGAGCAAGTGCAAATATTATGCCTCTTTCCTTATACAAAAGATTAGGTATGGGTAAATTAAAACCAACCAAAATAGGTGTTCAATCATTTGACCTAACCATTAAACACCCGGTTGGAATAGAAAATAATTTACTTGTTAACGTGGGAAGTTTGACCTTTGTTGCAAACTTCATAGTGATTAATATGGAGGAAAACCTTGATATTCCTCTAATTTTAGGTAGCCCATTTTTAGCAACCACCGAGGCATTCATTGATGTAAGAGAATGTAGAATGACACTTAGGGATGGTGATAAATCGATCACCTTTGTGAACCAAAAGTTTAGATCTCCACCAACCAAAACTGTTAAACCAATAAAAACGCATAAGTGTGGGGAAGATGAAGAAACACTTAATGATGATCCGATCACAAAGAACCCCGTTGATGATAAGAAATTAGATGAACCCATTTTTAACAGTTCAACGAAGAAACTTTATAAATGGATTCACGATGCTAAGATTAAAGGGAAACTTTAAGTTATGTAACCGATTAATATCCAATTTATCACCAAAAGAAAAGGCGATGTTAGTTGAATTTGTGAAAGTTACGGAGGAAATCAACAAATGGATTGAAGTAAAAGTCAAAGATATTCAAGTTGTTGATGATCCAATTGAAAATAACGTTAATCACAATTTCAACTAAGTGTGGGGAGGTTCGAATATTTTTAGGGTTAGAGTTAGATTTTCTGTTTTCGTGTAGTTCTCGAGAATGGAATCCGAATGGTCTTTCCCTAGCAGACCCTAAAGAACTAGTCTTCTCCCCCCATTCTGAATTTTTTTTTTTTAGGTTTTACGAGATGAAGACTTCCTGTGAATTAAACCATGGCCTAATGCTACACGCTTTGATCACTAAACGTAATAATGACACCCTTCCAAGTGAATTGGTATCATTAATCAGAGGTAAATTGGACAGAGTAAGAAAAGAATCTAGGAACGAAAATAATAAGTTAAATTTTGGTAAAGGAAAATCAAAATCTGCAGCGAAAAGAAGAGCACGACACCTTGAAATATGTCACAAATGCGGAAAATGGTCACACGAAGGTAAATGTTCAAATAATCAAACATATTCCAATACCGAATTCGTTGCTTTATACAGAGATGGACCGTTCATATGTTTCGAAGAAAAAACATTGAATGCTCGAGGTTCCGCCTATGTAGCTATGGAAAACCAATTAGTCCGACTCTCTTACGAGTGGGCTAAAACAGGTCACTGAGAATTCTATCTTATAGGTAAGTATGTACAGTTTTTATTTTTATTTTTATTGTTTTTAACCTTTTGATAATAAACGCTAAATAGTTCGCTATAAAGTATTAAATTGGTACTCAACAAAATTAGGTTTTGCGACCGAAATTATTGATATCATACAAAAATTTAGTACATCACTGCGAAATTTACCGTTTATTCTTAAGATATAAATATCTTTAATCAATCAACCCAAAATATTTCAAAAATTCGTCATGAGTAAAACTAGGTAATATAACCGAAATTAATTTACCGAAAAGAGGGGCGTATATTTTTGATAATATTTGATTGATTAAAGTGGGATAAAAGACCAAAAAGATTTTTAATTTTATTTTCACTTTGTTTTTAAAATTAATTTTAAATTATTAATGTAAACTTTTTAAAATCAATATATTTAAATTTATAAATATTTGATAAATTAATATTTTTAATATAAGTTTGTATGTATAAAAACAAAAATATAATTTAAGTTTGGTGTGAATTTTTAATTTTAATAATATGAATTTTTAATTTTATGCATTTTAAATTTAAGTTTGGTGTGAATTTTTAATTTTAATAATATGAATTTTTAATTTTATGCATTTTAAATTTAAGTTTGGTGTGAATTTAAAAACAAAAATTTACTTTATTTCGTTAAGTTAAAAATGTGATTTTTAAAATTCGTCGTGAGTTGAAAACTAGGTCGTTGAACCGAAATTGCTCTACCCAAGGGAGAGACGAGAACTTTTATTATCATTATTTTTAATCTTATTGAATTAAAGTATGGCAAAAACATTATAAAAAAAAACGCCAATATGTTTGGAAACTTTGGTAAAATTTAATCATTTTTCTACGCTAATCACCCTCAATAATTTAAATTGTTACTGATTTCTTGCAAATGAGGGCATTGCAAGATCTTAAGTGTGGAAACGCCTCTATGTTTGGAAACTTTCGAATTTTTAAAATTTTTTGACTTAAACACTTGGTTACCATTAAAAATACTAGTAAAGCAGTAGTTGTATTAGAATCTAGTGCTCTCTGATAATAAAGAACAGCCCTAGTCTTATATACTGACTACCCAATTCTAGTAAAATTTTTCAAAATTTTCAATTAAATGAATTCAAAATCATGTTTATACATATTTATGAACGAAAAAACTAGGTGTTAACACCGAAATTATTGTTACCTCGGAAAGGACATAAATTGAGAAACAACCCAAAATGTTAAAATTCATTTAAAATGGAATAGAGGACAATAAAAAGGCAAAGAAAGGAAAATAAAAGCCAAGTGTGGGAAAAATTTTCCAAGTTGTTTAAAACATATATCACATATTTTTTACAAAGATACTTTTGTTTTGGACAAAATTAACCATTTTACCCGAAAAATTGTAATATATTTGAAAGAAAGATGGATCTACACGATGAATCAATTTCATCATTAAAAGGAAGTAAAGTCTTTCTAAGAAGAAACGCGCTTCTTGATTTAGGTCAGGAAGTTGTCGTCCAGACCAGCTGTAGGTTGACGAAAAATCTAGAAAAGTCATCACTAAAATCAGCAGAAAATCCACGGACCTCAGCATCAAACAGGGTCGCCAAGTGATCAGACTTATCCTAAACATGAGAGGATCTGTCTCGTAAAATGGGGAGGACGCCGTGCAAATTAGCTGGATAAGACTAATGAATCAGACCCCCAGAAAGGATAATCTCCTTAAAGATCAAAAATCAGCTTTTAAGTCTGATATTACTCAATCCTAGAGATTGACCTTAAAGATTGAGAATTACAAACTCATGGAATTCAATGATATCTAAACTCGAGCTTGAACGAGAAAATATTTTGATCAAAATTGCAAACCGATTTGTCTTCTGAAAACCCAATTTTAATGCATTCATTACCATTGAATGTAAAATCCTAGGAATTCACCTGGAATTCATTAGGTCACCTGAACCAAATCGGGTGTCAACCGTAAGAACGGTGGTTGCATAGCATGGTCAAAGACAAGACCTTGTGCCAGACCGAAAAACTATAGGGTGAGCTTTACTATTGCTCCTACAAAGGATTGTAATTGCATCCGACACATTATAGACCATAATTAAAAGCATGTCAGGGGAAATTACCTTAACAGTTGCTTGTTTAACGCTTTCCTTTACAACCGGACGGTAGTTTACCGAAAGGTAATGTACGGAGCAAGTATACTGAACGTGTTGCTTTCCCAATACAAGGTTAGCAAGTGGGTGACACAAAACCATAAGTTTTGAGCTAAAATTTTCAAATCTGAAACCCACCAAACTCACAAAAACAATTTGCAAACACCGGTGAAGGGTTATTTTGGAAAACTTATCTATGGTAAAAGCTAGAATGAATTTTCAAAAGATCAAATGTTTTCATAAAGATTCAATTTCCTTAAAGGATCTAAATTTTTATAGTCATGTGGGACTGTAAACCACATCGTTACTACCATTGTTCATACCGCCGTATAGAAATCACTGATCTATAAAGTGTGAAGAATAAAGAAGTGATTCTAGTATTTTTTTTTTTTTTTTTTATTTCAAGACTATATTGCTTGAGGACAAGCAACGCTCAAGTGTGGGAATATTTGATAATGCTAAAAATGAACATATATTTCATAGCATTATCCCTCAAGAAAGACAAGCTTTTAGTTGCAATTGTTCTATTTACAAGTGATATTCATTTAAATAATAAAAGGTGAAGACAAAAGACAGATTCGACGAATTGAAGACGCAAACGACCAAAAAGCTCAAAAGTACAAAGTACAATCAAAGGGGTTCAAATTATTGATGAGAAACGTCTCAAAATTACAAGAGTACAAGACGCAAAACGTAAAGTACAAGATATTAAATAGTACGCAAGGACGTTCGAAAATCCGGAACCGAGACATGAACCAACTTTCAGTGCGCGACGCAACGGACCAAAAATTACAAGTCAACTATGCATAAGAATAAAATATAATATATAATTAATTATATATATTATTATATAATATACTTTTACGCAGCCCACGTTTTGGATCTAATATGTGAGCTGGTTTCCAGACCTCCGCACTCGCGGTACTTTTGTGAAGGAAATATCTGCACTCGCGGAGTGCACAGTATCCAGATGGGGCCTATAAAAGGCAACGCATTTTGCTGAATTCATCACATCTTTTTCTCTTCTCATTCATACGTAAATATATATATATATTTATATTATAATTTTAATTTTAATTCTAATAAAAAGGGTATGTTAGCGAATGTTGTAAGGGTGTAAGTCGAAATTCTGTCCGTGTAACGCTACGCTATTTTTAATCACTGTAAGTTATGGTTAATGTTATTTTTATATTAATGTCTCGTAGCTAAGTTATTATTATGCTTATTTAATGCTGAAGTAATCGTGATGTTGGACTAAATATTAAAATTGGGTAATTGGGCTTTGTACCATAATTGGGGTTTGGATAAAAGAACGACACTTGTGGAAATTAGACTATGGGCTATTAATGGGCTTTATATTAATTAAATGATACCTTGTTAATTTAATATATAGACTTATAATTTGACGTATTTATATATAACCACATACGCTTAACTGGGTACGGTGGATGGGATATCTATAAATACCAATAATTGTTCATTTTACCGGACACGAAACTGGATTAATAGTTAATAGACTTGTTGAAACAGGGGTGGATTTCATTCAAGGGTAATTGGTGTAATTATTAACAAAGTAGTAAAACCTTGGTTTACACGCAGTCGATAACCTGGTGTATTCATTAAACAAAGTATTAAGACCTTGTTAAAATTTGAATCTCCAATTAGTTGGAATATTTGACTTCGGGAATAAGAATAATTTGATGAAGACTTTCGCACTTTATATTTATGACTGATGGACTATTATGGACAAATCCGTATGGACATATCAAATAATCCAGGGCAAAGGAAAATTAACCCATGGGAATAAACTAAAATCAACACGTCAAACATCATAATTATGGAAGTTTAAATGAGCATAATTCTTTTATTTCATATTTAATTGCACTTTTAATTATTACACTTTTATTTATTGTCATTGTATTTAATTGCACTTTTAATTATCGTACTCTTTAATTATCGCAATTTTATTTTATCCCACTTTTATTTATCGCAATTTCATTATCGTTATTTACTTTACGCTTTAAATTAAGTTATATTTATTTTTAATATTTTATATTAGGTTTTAACTGCGACTAAAGTTTTAAAAATCGACAAACCAGTCATTAAACGGTAAAAACCCCCTTTTATAATAATAATACTACTTATATATATTTTTGTAATTTTATAAGTTAAAACTAATATAGCGTTAAGCTTGTTTAATTTTCCCTGTGGAACGAACAGGACTTACTAAAAACTACACTACTGTACGATTAGGTACACTGTCTATAAGTGTTGTAGCAAGGTTTAGCTATATCCATTCTATAAATAAATAAATATCTTGTGTAAAATTGTATCGTATTTAATAGTATTTCGTTGTAAAAATAATACTATTTCCTAGTACACCTCGCATACATCATCCTTTATTTTATATCTTATCGCACTTTTTAATTATCGTACTTTTTAATTATCGCAATTTTATTTATCGTCATTTTATTTATCGTACTTTAAATTATCGCACTTTAATTATCGTTATTTACTTTACGCTTTAAATTAAGTTATATTTATTTTTAATATTTTACATTAGGTTTTAATTGTGACTTAAGTTTTAAAATCGACAAACCGGTCATTAAACGGTAAAAACTCCCCTTTTATAATAATAATAATAATAATAATAATAATAATAATAATAATAATACTTATATATATATATATATATATATATATATATATATATATATATATATATATATATATATATATATATATATATATATATATATATATATATATATATATATTTATTTATTTATTTATTTATACAAATATAGTTGTTTAAAAATATAGCATTAAACTTGGCTAGTTCCCTGTGGACGAACCGGACTTACTAAAAACTACACTACTGTACGATTAGGTACACTGCCTATAATGTTGTAGCAAGGTTTAGGTATATCCACTCTAATAATAAATAAATAACTTGTGTAAAATTGTATCGTATTTAATAGTATTTCGTAATAAAAATATAACTATTTCGTACACATCTGCTTTAACATCAAGTATTTTTGGTGCCGCTGCCGGGGAAATACTTAACGCCGAAGCGAAACGCTATTTTCTAAAAAAAAAGTTTTTTATTAACTTTTAATTTCTTTTTGTAAAAATACGTTTTAAATTTTAAAAATACAAAAATATAAAAAGAAAAACAAAATATATATATTTTAAGAGTTTATTTAAAATATATAAAATTATAAAGTATTTTTATTTAATTTTTAAATATTAGTTTTATAAATATTTTATTAAATTAAAAACATAAAACAAAGTAAAAAAAATTAATTAAAAAAAATTAAAATTGAAACTGAGCCTGCATTTTTTCAACCTGCATTTGAATTGAATCTACAGCCCATGCGATCGCATGGCTGCAGTTTGGAAAATCCATGCGACCGCATGGCTCTATCTGATACGCCAGGTTTCAACATGGTACTGCATTAACTACGGAGTATTAATAATTATTATTATTAGTAACCCTAATTAGGGTTTAATTAATTAATTAGTTTTTAATATTAGTTTTAGTTTTATTATTTAATTTTTAATATTAATTTTTAATTAGTTTTATTAATATATAAATTAATACTTTTATAAAATAATAATATAAAAATAATATTTTTGTAAAATTGTATTATTATAACTTTAAGCCTATTTTTATATTTTGTATATTTTTATTCGTTAATTCGTAATTTATATATTTATCGTTCGTAACTAGTTTTAAACTTAGTATTTTGCCATAGTAGCTCTAGATTTTTAGACTTTGCCGTAAAATCCGTTAAGTGCTTTTTCTTTAGACTAAGATTTAGGTGCTTTAGAATTTTGCGACGCCGTTTTAAGATTTTAGTACTTTTTAAGTTATTGCCGTTTTGGATATAGAATTTCTTTAAGCTTTAATACCTTTAGACGTAAGTTATAATATTTAGTTTTTAGACTTTTGAGTTTCGACGCTGCATTTTATTATTTTTCGACGCTTATTTTTCGACCTTTTATTTTTCGACGTTTTACGACGCACTCTTTTTCTTTCTTATTTCTCGACGCTCTAGTTTTTAGGACATAGAATTTTCTATTTCTTCTCTAAAATTTCAAAACCAAAAATTATTTTAAGTGGTTAAATTGATAGACATCCAAAATTTTCTGGTTCGTAGTAATAGTTGGATTTGTTAGTGGCGAGTTGTGGGCTTTCGATTTAAAGGGTCCTGGCTACCTGCTGCATCTATTGGCTATTTGAAACGTGAGAAAAATCAAAAAAGTCTATTAATTAGATAACTTATATAATTTTTATCTTTTATAACTAATAGGATATTCAGTGAATGCACTGAGCAAAACGTTCACCACATTTCATACGTTCACCACCTGTAACTCGATCAAGACATCTAGCCAATATTGTCACCGTTGATTTTTCTTTAGAATCTTCATCTAGTCGACCAAGTACTCCAATTCAAATTTCCGATAATCCATTTTTTGAACCCGGCCTCACAATTGAGAATCCGGAGGATATTCAGGGACAATTCAGAGATCCTGAACCACTAATGTAACGACCCGGATTTTTTCGATCATTTTATACATATGAGATTAATATTTACATAAATTAAACATTACCAACATGATAAACAATCCAAATTGTTGAGTCTTGTGTTTTTGAAAAGAGTTTTACACAACGTTTGACCGTCCAATTTGACCGATGATATCACGAACTATATAACATACGATAATTATACGATTGTGTACATATACATATTTATACATATTTAACATGACCTAAGGATGGTTTAACATATCATTGTGTACTAATAACAATGAGTTATAAGTATACTTTGAGACTACTAACTAAAGTTTTCAAAACGGTAACTATACGTAACGTTCTTTGATATATATACCTATAACCTATAATGCTTATACAAGTATCGTATAAATACGTATTTAGTTACTTTTAAAGGGCTTAAATACATAAAATAATATAAGTATATTCACAAAAGATAATTATATTTGAATTCTCGTTCCGTTTCCTCAAGATTTTTACACGTATACCTAGGGTATATGTAACCGTATTGTATGCAGCTTCTAGATGTATTTACTATTGGTATATACACCTTTAATCATTCATTCTTAGCAGCCATCTTAGAGTCAAAAACATGTGGAACCATTATTTATCAACTTGTATGACTAATGAGCTAAAAAACAAACTTAAGGATTTTTTTTCTATACAACAAGCAAATTCGTTTTTATGATTTCACCCCATTTTTCCATTCCATTTTCTCATACTTACACTCCAAATTCTCTCTCAAAATACTCCTAACATCATACTTGATCATCTCCAAGCATTTTCACCATCTTTTAGCTTCATAATCAAGGTAAAACTATGTTTAAACTTTGATTCAATTCATGTAAGTTATTTATCTTAAATCAAGATATAAACTTACTTACACCCTTTGTTTCTTTTCATGATTTCACTTCTTAATCTTCCAAGTCATAAAGAATAAGTTCATATCTTGTTTATTCAGTAACTTTCTTCATCATACTTGAGGTATAACCTTGGTTCATCATTTTGTTCAATTCATATATGACTATCTTACTACGAATATATATAACAACAAGAACATAGTTTGAATGATTTCAAACTTGTTCGCAAACTAAATAGATCCTTCTAACTTGACTTTTAAAACACTTCAAGACCTGTAATATATCATAATGATATGCTAACTTAACAAGATACAACTTGATTTTACAAAGAACACCTTAAAACTGAATCTACGTCGTCGGAGTGCAACCGGGGGCTGTTTTGGGTTGGATAATTAAAAACCATCTTAAACTTTGAATTGGAAGTTTATATTCTGGAAAAATGATATTTCTTATGAATATGTTAATATATAAAAATCTCATGGTGTAACTCAAAGTGTAAGTATTTTTGTAAAAATGATCATCTAGATGTTGTTTTTACAACGGAAATGATCACTTTCATAAGATTCACCAAAGTTTGACCTAAAACCTATATTTCGAATGCAAACTAAGGTATTTACAGTTCATATTCATAAATAATGACTCGATCCAAGGAAGTGGCAAGTTGAACAAACAAAAACGAAGTTATATTGAAGAAACTACGGGTAAAACAAAATTGGGTATCCGAAGCTAGTTTAGCTACGAAATTAATTGGAGTAAAACTAAACTAATCATATCTTTGCTAAATAATATAATATGATATTTTATATATATTTACTTATGATTTGATTTTATATATTTCAGGACCACCCGTAAACAACACAAGAAGATTAATCATAAGACCTCATGATTGTACGCAACACGTCATTTGACAACACGGTACTTTATGTACGCAACACATCATTTGACAACATGGTACCATGGGTCAAGATTAATTCTGATCAATACGAATACGATGGGGTCTTTATTTATTTTATTGAGCAACTAATTCTGGACCACTAACATCGGACTGCTAACTACAGACTAATAGATATTAAAAGTATTATAAGTATATATGTAACGATTATTTGAAAAGAAAATATGTTAAAATATTATATATATGGTTAGGTTCGTGATATCTATCTGAGACCAAGTCGTGTTAAATATCTTCAAAGCAAAAGTGAGTATATAGTCCCACTTTTAAACTCTAAATATTTCGGGATGAGAATACATGCATTTTATGATTTACGTTATGGACACAAGTGATTAAAAATATATATTCTACGTTGAGTTGTACCACTGACATACTTCCCTGTAACTTGGTAACTACTATTTACATGAGGTATTGTAAACGCGAATCCTGTTGATAGATCTATCGGGCCTGACAACCCCAACCGGACTGGACGACCAGTATTCAACGGTTGCACAGTACTTCATTTCGATGACTACACTTGGTACGGTGTAGTGAGATTTCATAATAAAGGGAATATGCGACGTTGATTAAATGTTAAGTATGGTTATCAAGTGCTCAACAACTTAGAATATTTTTATTAAAACGTTTATGTATGAAATCTTGTGGTCTATATTCATAACGCTGCCGGCATTAAACCTATATCTCACCAACTTTATGTTGACGTTTTAAGCATGTTTATTCTCAGGTGATAACTAAAAGCTTCCGCTGCAACATGTTGAATTTAAGCAAGATCTTGAGTATGCATATTTGTGTCAAAAATAAAACTGCATATCGGAGGATTTGTAATGTAAAATATGTTGGAGGTCGTATTGTTATTATCACATGTAAAGTTTGTAAGTCTAAGATTATCGCTAAACGATAATCATTATTAAGTTGTTTAAACCTTGTATTTGTAATAAAAGCTATGGTTTGTATTGTAAAAACGAATGCAGTTTTTTGAAAAAAGTCGCATATAGAGGTCAATACCTCGCGATGAAATCATATGTTATTGTATTCATCCTTATGGTTAAGGTCGGGTTATGACAATTAATAAGCTACAATGTACTGTAAATATACACTACATCCATAATATTCTATGTGGATAATTATTTTTTTCATTCTTATTGAAGAATATGGCGCGATTGAACCGAATGACGGAACAAGAAATCGAGGAACTCATCAATCAGCGAGTGAACAACAAAATGTTATGGGTCGAGGCTGCGAGAGGTGTTGCAGTTAACCTAAATCCTCATGTGGGATGTACTTACAAAACTTTTCAAGGTTGCAAGCCCTCATCATTCAGTGGAACAGAAGGACCTGTCAGTTTAACTCGGTGGATCGAAAAGATTGAGTCTGTGTTTAAAATCAGTGGTTGTATTGAGAAGGACATGACCAAGTATGCATCGTGCACCTTACAAGATAGTGCACTCACGTGGTGGAAAAACTATGTGAAGGCCGTAGGAGGAGATGTAGCTTATGATACTCCATGGGAAGAATTCAAAACAATGCTAATCAACGAGTATTGTTCAAGGAACGAGGTTAGGAAGTTGGAAACTGAATTACGAAGCCTGAAAGTTGTTGGTACTGAACTCACCAACTACAATCAGCGATTCATGGAATTAGCTTTGCTATGTCCCGAATTGGTACCAACGAAGAACGGAAGATTGAACTGTACAAAGATGGTTTGCCTAAAAATGTCAAGGCAAATGTTACAGCATCGAAACCCAAGACTATTCATGAAGCCATCACTATGGCAAACGAGTTGATGGACCAGATTATTCTGGATAAGAACACCGATGTCAAGACATCGGGAAACAAAAGAAAGTGGGAAGGTAATCATCAACAATCCAACAAGAAACAAGAAACCACGCAAGGTGCGGGTAGTGGTTCGAGCTCAGGTTACAAAGGACGAAATCCTTTATGTAATAGATGCCACAAACATCACTCTGGTTATTGTAATATGGTGTGCAACAATTGTAATCGAAGGGGTCATCTTACTGAAGATTGTAGGGTTCCCGTTACAATTACAAATGACACCAAGACTCCTGCCACCAATGCAAATAGAACTGCCTTGGCCACTGTTACTTGTTATGGGTGTGGGAAACAGGGTCATTATAAGAGCCAGTGCCCGAATCCAGAGAAGAATAACGGACCTGCACGTGGAAGAGCATTTATTATTAATGCTAGAGAGGCGCGTGAAGACTCGGAGCTTGTTACGGGTACGTTTACCATTAATAACTTATCAGCATCTATTATATTTGATACTGGTGCCGATAGAAGTTATATGTGTAGAGACTTTTACGCTAAATTGAATTGTTCATCATTACCTCTAGATGCTAAGTACATGATTGAGTTAGCTAATGGTAAACTAATTAAAGCCGATAAAATTTGCCATGATTGTAAAATAAATTTAGCCGGAGAAACGTTTAAAATTAATTTGATACCCGTAGAATTAGGAAGTTTTGATATAATAGTCGGCATGGACTGGATGTCCAAAATAGGAGCTGAAGTTGTGTGTGCCAAGAAGGCAATTCGCAATCCTCGTAAGGATAAAACACCGATAATGATTTATGGAGAGAAGGGTAACTCAAAGTTAAAACTCATTAGCTGTTTGAAAGCCCAAAAGTGCTTGAAGAAAGGGTGCTATGCAATCTTAGCACATGTTAATAAAGTCAAAATGAAGGAAAAAGAGAAGAGCATCAACGACGTGCCTGTGGCAAGAGATTTTCCTGAAGTCTTTCCGAAAGAGTTGCTAGGATTACCTCCATTTAGATCTGTAGAATTTCAAATAGATCTAGTACCAGGAGCTGCACCAGTGGCTCGTACTCCATACAGACTTGCACCATCTGAGATGAAAGAGTTACAAAGCCAGTTACAAGATTTACTGGACCGTGGTTTCATTCGACCGAGCACTTCACCGTGGGGAGCTCCGATTTTATTCGTCAAGAAAAAAGATGGATCTTTCCGAATGTGTATAGATTACCGTGAATTAAATAAGTTAACTATCAAGAATCGGTATCCACTACCGAGAATTGATGACTTATTTGATCAACTGCAAGGATCACGTGTTTATTCGAAAATCGACCTAAGGTCGGGTATCATCAACTACGCGTCAAAGAAGAAGATATTCCGAAAACTGCTTTTCGGACACGCTACGGTCATTACGAATTTTTGGTCATGCCGTTTGGATTGACGAATGCGCCAGCTGTATTCATGGACCTCATGAATCGAGTTTGTAGTCTGTATTTAGATAAGTTTGTTATCGTTTTCATTGACGATATTCTAATCTATTCCAAAAATGAGCAAGAGCATGAGCAGCATTTTTAAGGTTGGTATTAGAATTGTTAAGAAAAGAACAGTTATACGCCAAATTTTCTAAGTGTGCATTTTGGTTGAAAGAAGTGCAATTTCTTGGCCACGTTGTTAGTAGCAAAGGAATTCAGGTTAATCCTGCTAAAATTGAGGCCATTGAAAAATGGGAGACTCCTAAGACACCAACGCAGATACGTCAATTTTTGGGTTTAGCCGGTAATTATAGAAGGTTTATTCAAGATTTTTCTCGAATAGCTAAACCATTAACAGCGTTAATGCAAAAAGGGAAGAAGTATGAATGGACTTCTGAGCAGGAGAGTGCATTTCAATTACTGAAGAAGAAGTTGACTACAGCGCCTATTTTATCGTTACCTGAAGGGAACGATGATTTTGAGATATATTGTGACGCTTCGCGACAAGGTTTTGGTTGCGTCCTTATGCAATGAAAGAAAGTTATTGCGTACGCATCCCGATAATTGAAGATTCATGAGCGAAATTATATGACGCATGATCTAGAACTGGGAGCAGTCGTGTTTGCATTGAAGATATAGAGACACTACTTATATGGGGTTAAATGCACTGTGTTTACCGATCATAAAAGCCTTCAACATATTTTCGATCAAAAACAGCTGAACATGAGGCAATGTAGGTGGGTAGAGCTGATAAACGACTATGATTGTGAGATTCGCTATCATCCCGGGAAAGCGAATGTAGTGACTGACGCTCTAAGCAGAAAGGAACGAGAGCCAATTCGAGTACGAGCGATGAACATAAAAATTCGCATGAATCTTAACTCACAAATCAAAGAGGCTCAACGAGAAGCTCTTACTAAAGAAAACATAGGAAATGAAATAATGAAGAAGTATGAGAAGCAACTCGTTATACGGGAAGATGGAATTCGATATTTTGCAAAACGTATTTGGGTACCAAAGTTGGGTGGATTAAGGAAGTTGATATTGAACGAGGCACATAAGACAAGATACTCGATACATCCTGGAGTTGGAAAGATGTATCAAGATCTTAAGACGCATTATTGGTGGCCTAATTTAAAGACAGACGTTGCAACATATGTCGGGGAATGTTTAACTTGTTCCAAAGTCAAAGCAGAACACCAGAAACCGTCAGGGTTACTTCAACAACCAGAAATGTCAGAATGGAAGTGGGACGGTATTACCATGGATTTTATCACGAAGTTACCCAAGACTGCATGGGGTTATGACACCATTTGGGTAATAGTTGATCGTCTCACCAAATCTGCACATTTCTTGCCTATAAAAGAAACAGATAGAATGGAGAAACTATTACGATTATACATAAAGGAAATTGTTTCAAGGCATGGAATACCTATTTCCATTATATCCGATCGTGATAGTAGATTTACGTCAAAGTTCTGGCAATCACTACAGGAGGCCCTGGGAACTCGATTGGATATGAGCACCGCATATCATCCGCAAACTGACGGGCAGAGTGAAAGAACAATTCAGACTCTTGAAGACATGCTCAGGGCATGTGTGATCGATTTTGGAAATGGATTGGATAAATATCTACCATTAGCAGAATTCTCGTATAATAATAGTTATCATGCGAGCATTAAAGCTGCACCATTCGAAGCACTGTACGGAAGGAAATGTAGATCCCCTATCTGTTGGAATGAAGTAGGAGATCGACGATTAACTGGTCCCGAGATCATACACGAAACTACTGAGAAGATAGTACAATTCAAGGAGAGATTGAAAACAGCCCGTAGTCACCAAAAGAGCTACGCCGATGTCCGAAGGAAACTATTAGAGTTTCAGATCGGTGACATGGTTATGCTAAAGGTGTCACCTTGGAAAGGTGTAATACATTTCGGCAAAAGGGGTAAACTGAACCCAAGGTATGTAGGCCAGTTCAAGATCATCGAACGCATTGGACCGGTAGCTTATCGACTCGAGTTACCACAACAACTCGCCGGAATACATAATACGTTTCACGTTTCAAACCTTAAGAAGTGTCTTGCAAATGAAGACCTCACCATTCCTCTTGAAGAAATCCAAGTCGACGAGAAACTACAATTCATAGAAGAACCAGTCGAAATCATGGACCGTGAAGTTAAACAACTCAAGTAGAGCAACATACCAATCGTTAAGGTTCATTGGAATGCACGAAGGGGTCCCGAGTTTACTTGGGAACGAGAGGATCAGATGAAACAAAAGTACCCACATTTGTTTCCCGAGAACGCAAAATAGGTACAACTTTAAAATTTCGGGACGAAATTTATTTAACGGGTAGGTACTGTAACGACTCAGATTTTTCCAATCATTTTATACATATGAGATTAATATTTACATAAATTAAACATTACCAACATGATAAGCAATCTAAATTGTTGAGTCTTGTGTTTTTGAAAACAGTTTTACACAACGTTTGACCGTCCAATTTGACCGATGATATCACGAACTATATAACATATGATAATTATAGTATTGTGTACATATACGTATTTATACATATTTAACATGACCTAAGGATGGTTTAACATATCATTGAGTACTAATAACAATGAGTTATAAGTATACTTTGAGACTACTAACTAAAGTTTTCAAAACGGTAACTATACGTAACGTTCTTTGATATATATACCTATAACCTATAATGCTTATACAAGTATCGTATAAATACGTATTTAATTACTTTTAAAGGGCTTAAATACATAAAACAATATAAGTATATTCACAAAAGATAGTTATATTTGAATTCTCGTTCCGTTTCCTCAAGATTTTTGCACGTATACCTAGGGTATATGTAACCGTATTGTACGCAGCTTCTAGATGTATTTACTACTAGTATATACACCTTTAATCATTCATTCTTAGCAGCCATCTTAGAGTCAAAAATATGTGAAACCATTATTTATCAACTTGTATGACTAATGAGCTAAAAAACAAACTTAAGGATTTTTTTTCTATATAACAAGTAAATTCGTTTTTATGATTTCACCCCATTTTCCATTCCATTTTCTCATACTTACACTCCAAATTCTCTCTCAAAATACTCCTAACATCATACTTGATCATCTCCAAGCATTTTCACCATCTTTTAGCTTCATAATCAAGGTAAAACTATGTTTAAACTTTGATTCAATTCATGTAAGTTATTTATCTTAAATCAAGATATAAACTTACTTACAACCTTTGTTTCTTTTCATGATTTCACTTCTTAATCTTCCAAGTCATTAAGAACAAGTTCATATCTTGTTTATTCAGTAACTTTCTTCATCATACTTGAGGTATAACCTTGGTTCATCATCTTGTTCAATTCATATATGACTATCTTACTACGAATATATATAACAACAAGAACATAGTTTGAATGATTTCAAACTTGTTCGCAAACTAAATAGATCTTTCTAACTTGAATTTTAAAACACTTCAAGACCTTTAATATATCATAATGATATGCTAACTTAACAAGATACAACTTGATTTTACAAAGAACACCTTAAAACTGAATCTACGTCGTCGGAGTGCAACCGGGGGCTGTTTTGGGTTGGATAATTAAAAACCATCTTAAACTTTGAATTGGAAGTTTATATTCTGGAAAAATGATATTTCTTATGAATATGTTAATATATAAAAATCTCATGGTGTAACTCAAAGTGTAAGTATTTTTGTAAAAATGATCATCTAGATGTTGTTTTTACAACGGAAATGATCACTTTCATAATATTCACCAAAGTTTGACCTATAACCTGTGATTTCGAATGCAAACTAAGGTATTTACAGTTCATATTCATAAATAATGACTCGATCCAAGGAAGTGGCAAGTTGAACCAACAAAAACGGAGTTATATTGAAGAAACTACGGCTAAAACAAAATTGGGTATCCGAAGCTAGTTTAGCTACGAAATTAATTGGAGTAAAACTAAGCTAATCAAATCTTTGCTAAATAATATGATATTTTATATATATTTACTTATGATTTGATTTTCTATATTTCAGGACCACTCGTAAACAACACGAGAAGATTAATCATAAGACCTCATAATTGTACGCAACACGTCATTTGATAACACGGTACTTTATGTACGCAACACGTCATTTGACAACATGGTACCATGGGTCGAGATTAATTCTGATCAATACGTATACGATGGGGTCTTTATTTATTTTATTGAGCAACTAATTGTGGACCACTAACATCGGACTGCTAACTACGGACTAATAGATATTAAAAGTATTATAAGTATATTATTATATATATGGTTAGGTTCGTGATATTTATCGGAGACCAAGTCGTGTTAAATATCTTCAAAGCAAAAGTGAGTATATAGTCCCACTTTTAAACTCTAAATATTTCAGGATGAGAATACATGCATTTTATGATTTACGTTATGGACACAAGTGATTAAAAATATATATTCTACGTTGAGTTGTACCACTGACATACTTCCCTGTAACTTGGTAACTACTATTTACATGAGGTATTGTAAACGCGAATCCTGGTGATAGATCTATCGGGCCTGACAACCCCAACCGGACTGGACGACCAGTATTCAACGGTTGCACAGTACTTCGTTTCGGTGACTACACTTGGTACGGTGTAGTGAGATTTCATAATAAAGGGAATATGCGACGTTGATTAAATGTTAAGTATGGTTATCAAGTGCTCAACCACTTAGAATATTTTTATTAAAACGTTTATGTATATGAAATCTTGTGGTCTATATTTATAACGCTGCTAGAATTAAACCTATATCTCACCAACTTTATGTTGACGTTTTAAGCATGTTTATTCTCAGGTGATAATTAAAAGCTTTCGCTGCATTATGCCGAATTTAAGCAGGATTTGGAGTATGCATATTTGTGTCAAAAATAAAACTGCATATCGGAAGATTTGTAATGTGAAATATGTTGGAAATCGTATTGTTATTATCAAATGTAAAGTTTGTAAAACTAAGATTATCGCTAAACGATAATCATTATTATGCTGTTTAAACCTTCGATTATAATAAAGGTTATGGTTTGTATTATAAAAACGTATGCAGATTTTGAAAAATGTCACATATAGAGGTTAATACCTCGCAATAACACCAATGAGTACGTGATGTTTATATTCGATATGAACGGGACGCTTCAACTAATCATTCCTCCTGAACCACAAATCACTCATCCAGAGATTGTCGAGGAAGAAACCATTAAGTCAGAATCTTCTAGTGATTTAGATTCAACAAATTCAATCATGGAATATCTGGAACATCTAAGTATGGAAGACCGAATGAGAGCTAAACACACTGGCCAAGGTCATGCAATTACTCAACCAGATATTAATGCGCCAGATTATGAAATCAAAGGACAAATCCTACACATGGTAACTAATCAATGCCAATTTAGTGGTGCGCCGAAGGAAGATCCAAATGAACATCTTCGTACCTTTAATAGGATCTGTACTCTATTTAAAATCAGAGAAGTGGAGAATGAACAGATATATCTCATGCTATTTCCCTGGACTTTAAGGGGAGAAGCCAAAGATTGGTTAGAATCGTTACTTGAAGGGGCGATTGATACATGGGATGTCTTAGTTGAAAATTTTCTTAAACAATTCTTTCCGGCATCTAAAGCCGTGAGACTTCAAGGAGAAATTGTTACGTTTACACAAAAGCCAAATGAAACACTATATGAGGCGTGGACAAGATTTGGAAAGTTGTTAAGAGGATGTCCGCAACAAGGTTTAGACACTTATTAAATAGTACAAATATTCTACCAAGGATGCGATATTACTGCACGAAAAGACATCGACATAGCAGCTGGTGGTTCCATTATGAAGAAAACCACAGCTGAAGCTTACAAAATTATTGATAACACTGCTTCCCACTCACATGAGTGGCATCAAGAAAAAGATATCGGTAGATCATCTAAAGCGGCTAGAGCCGATTCTAGCCATGACTTTGATTCCATGTCCGCAAAGATAGATGCTTTCGAGAGACGAATAGAAAAGATGACTAAAGATATTCAATCAATACGAATTAGTTGTGAGCAGTGTGGAGGACCACATTTGACAAAAGATTGTCTCAGTATTGAACAAACAATGGAATAAAGAGAGAATGTTTCATACATGAACCAAAGGCCTGGAAATAATTATCAGAATAATTATCAACCGCCAAGACCAATCTACAATTAAAATCAGAATTATAACCGAAATGTTCCATACAACAACCAACAAGGTCCTAGCAATCAACAAGTATCTAATAATACTTACAATCAGCAAAGACCTATTTTTCCAAATAAACCACCACAAACAGATGATAAAAAGACAAATTTAGAAGATATGATGTCGAAGTTAGTTGAATCTCAAACGTAGTTTTTCACATCTCAGAAACAAACTAATGAACAAAATGCTCAAACATTTAGAAATCAACAAGCTTCAATTCAAAATCTGGAACAAGAAGTAAGGAACCTAGCAAGGTTGATAGGTGAAAGAAAACCGGGAAGTCTACCTAGCGATACAAATGCTAACCCCCGGAATGATACAGCTAAAGTCATTACCACAAGAAGTGGTATTACACTTAAACCACCTGAAATACCCTCTAATTTTCGATGACGCTATTCCTACTCCACAAGAACCACAATCTGATCAAGATAAGGGAACAGAACCGGTAGTTGAAAAGGTTAATGAAGATAACACAGTTAAGGCTAAGCCTTATGTTAAACCATACCAACCACCACTTCCTTACCCGAGTAAAATGAGAAAAGAAAGACTTGAAGCCGAACAATCCAAATTCTTGGATATGTTTAAACAGATAAATGTCAATCTTCCTTTCATTGATGTGAATTCAGGAATGCCAAGGTATGCTAAATTTTTGAAAGATCTAATCACAAATAGAAAGAAAATGGAAGAACTCTCGGCTGTTACAATGAATGCTAATTGTTCTGCAGTGTTGTTGAATAAGATACCAGAAAAATTATCAGATCCAGGAAGTTTCACAATTCCATGTTTTCTGGGTAGTCTTAGTTCAATAGAAGCATTGGGAGACTTAGGTGCTAGTATAAATTTAATGCCGTATTCACTATACACTAAACTAGACCTTGGAGAATTGAAACCAACACAAATTAGCATATAACTAGCCAATCGATCAGTAAAATATCCTAGAGGGATAATGGAGAACATGCTAGTTAAAGTTGGTACTTTAGTATTTCCGGTAGATTTTGTTATTCTGGACATGGAAGAAGATTCTCGAGTTCCTCTTATATTAGGAAGACCATTCTTAAACACGGCTAAAGCAATAATAGACGTGTTTGGTAAGAAACTGACCCTAAGTATAGAGGAAGAGAGTGTTACCTTTTCTGTTGATAGAGCCATGCAACAACCACAATCTGCAGATGATACGTGTTATTATATTCAAACTATAGATTCACATGCAGAATTGTTAGAAGAATTTCCAGAATTACAAGGAACAGGAGAATATTCTTTAGGAGAAGGAACTGAACCAATTGATGAAGCTGAAATGTTAGCTACACCCATGGCTAATGGATATGAACCAACAATAGAAGAACTTCAAATGCTAAAAGAGGAAGACAGATATCGATACAAATCATCGATAGAAGAACCACCGACATTAGAATTAAAGCCACTTCTAACCCATTTGAAATACGTTTATTTACATGGTGAATCTGAATTATCTATAATAATATCATCTTCTCTTACTGAAAATGAAAAATCTCAACTCATTTCTGTGCTAAAAGCTCATAAACCAGCTATTGCATGGAAGATTCATGACATTAAAGGCATAAGTCCTTCGTATTGTATACATAAAATCCTTATGGAAGAAGGCCATAAAACGTATGTGCAATGCCAACGAAGACTAAATCCTAATATGCAAGATGTTGTTAAGAAAGAAATTATTAAACTGCTAGATGCAGGTTTAATTTATCCAATTTCTGATAGTCCATGGGTAAGCCCAGTTCAATGCGTACCTAAGAAGGGTGGCATGACTGTCATCACAAATGAAAAAAAAATGAGCTTATTCCTACTAGGAATGTAACAGGATGGCGTGTTTGTATTGATTATAGAAAATTAAATGACGCCACCAGAAAAGATCACTTTCCCTTACCTTTCATTGATCAAAAGTTGGAAAGGTTAGCTGGGAATAGTTACTATTGTTTTCTTGATGGTTTCTCCGGATATTTTCAAATTCCAATAGCACCCGAGGACCAAGAGAAAACTACGTTCACGTGCCCTTTTAAATGTCCCGTTCATATTGATTATAAACGTTCCATATTAATTGATTTCGTTGCGAGGTTTTGACCTCTATATGAGACGTTTTTCAAAGACTGCATTCATTTTTAAAACAACCATAACCTTTATTTTATCTATAAAGGTTTAAAAAGCATTACGTAGATTATCAAATAATGATAATCTAAAATATACCATTTACACACGACCATTACATAATGGTTTACAATAAGAATATATTACATCAAAAATAAGTTTCTTGAATGCAATTTTTACATAATATCATACAAGCATGGACTCCAAATCTTGTCCTTATTTTAGTATGCAACAGCGAAAGCTCTTAATAATCACCTGAGAATAAACATGCTTAAAATGTCAACAAAAATGTTGGTGAGTTATAGGTTTAACCTATATATTATCAAATCATAATAATAGACCACAAGATTTCATATTTCAATATACATCCCATACATAGAGATAAAAATCATTCATATGGTGAACACCTGGTAACCAACATTAACAAGATGCATATAAGAATATCCCCTATCATTCCGGGAAATCCTCCGGACATGATAAAAACGAATTCGAAGTACTAAAGCATCCGGTACTTTGGATGGAGTTCGTAAGGCCCAATAGATCCATCTTTAGGATTCGCGTCAATTAGTAGATCGGTTTACTAATTCTTATGCTACCAAGCAAAAGGGGTATATTCGGCTTCGATCATTCACCCATATAATGTAGTTTCATTTACTTGTGTCTATTTCGTAAAACATTTATAAAACTGCATGTATTCTCATCCCAAAATATTAGATTTTAAAAGTGGGACTATAACTCACTTTCACAGATTTTTTACTTCGTCAGGAGTAAGACTTGGCCACTGGTCGATTCATGAACCTATAACAAATATATACATATATATATATATATATATATATCAAAGTATGTTCAAAATATATTTACAACATTTTTAATACATTTTGATATTTTAAGTTTATTAAGTCAGCTGTCCTCGTTAGTAACCTACAACTAGTTGTCCATAGTTAGATGTACAGAAATAAATTGATATATATTATCTTGAATCAATCCACGACCCATTGTATACACGTCTCAGGCTAGATCCAACTCAAAGTATATATAATTTTGGAATCAACCTCAACCCTGTATAGCTAACTCAAACATTACTGCATATAGAGTGTCTATGGTTGTTCCAAATAATATATATACATGGGTCGATATGATATGTCAAAATATTTGCATACGTGTCTATGGTATCCCAAGATTACATAATATATTAGAATACATGTATAATACAATATAAGTTAGCTAGGATATGATTTGTATAGAATTGTTACAATATTTCCCGTAGCTACAACAATCAAAAAAATATCCAATCTTGTTTTACCCATAACTTCTTCGTTTTAAATCCGTTTTGAGTGAATCAAATTGCTATGGTTTCATATTGAACTCTATTTTAAGAATCTAAATAGAAAAAGTATAGGTTTATAGTCGGAAATATAAGTTACAAGTCGTTTTTATAAGAGGTAGTCATTTCAGTCGAAAGAACGACGTCTTGATTACCATTTTGAAAAACATACTTCCACTTTGAGTTTAACCATGATTTTTGGAAATAGTTTCATGTTCATAAGAAAAATCATTTTCCCAGAAGAACAACTTTTAAATCAAAGTTTATCATAGTTTTTAATTTTCAAACCCAAAACAGCCCGCGGTGTTACTACGATGGCGTATGTCCGGTTTTACGGTGTTTTTCGTGTTTCCAGGTTTTAAATCATTAAGTTAGCATATCATTATGAACATCATTACTACCTCAGGTTTTATGGATAAACCTACTGGAAATGAGAAAAATAGATCTAGCTTAAAGGATCCTTGGATGGCTTGAAAGTTCTTGAAGCAGAATCATGACACGAAAACAAATTCAAGTAAGATTTCCACTCGAAATAAGATTGTTATAGTTATAGAAATTGAATCAAATTTTGAATATGAGTATTACCTTGTATTAGAAAGATATCTTACTGTAAATAAGAAAGATTTCTTGAGGTTGGATGATCACTTTACAAGATTGGAAGTAAGCTAGCAAACTTGGAAGTATTCTTGATTTTATGAAACTAGAACTTATAGAATTTATGAAGAACACTTAGAACTTGAAGATAGAACTTGAGAGATATTAATTAGATGAAGAAAATTGAAGAATGAAAGTATTTGTAGGTGTTTTTTGTCGTTGGTATATGGATTAGATATAAAGGATGTGTAATTTTGTTTACATGTAAATAAGTCATGAATGATTACTAATATTTTTGTAATTTTATGAGATATTTCATGCTAGTTGCCAAATTATGGTTCCCACATATGTTAGGTGACTCACATGGGCTTCTAAGAGTTGATCATTGGAGTGTATATATCAATAGTACATACATCTAAAAGCTGTGTATTGTACGAGTACGAATGCGGGTGCATACGAGTAGAATTGTTGATGAAACTGAACGAGGATGTAATTGTAAGCATTTTTGTTAAGTAGAAGTATTTTTATAAGTGTTTTGAAGTCTTTCAAAAGTGTATGAATACATATTAAAACACTACATGTATATACATTTTAACTGAGTCGTTAAGTCATCGTTAGTCGTTACATGTAAATGTTGTTTTGAAACCTTTAGGTTAACGATCTTGTTAAATGTTGTTAACCCATTGTTTATTATATCTAAAGAGATGTTAAATTATTACATTATCATGATATTATGATATATTAATATATCTTAGTATGATATATGTAACAACCCAAACCAACCCGCGAGCAAACCACGTGAAAAATACAAAATAAAAAAAAATAAAAATTCTGCACAGTGAATTGGCGCGGCGCGCCAGGATGGCCGCGCGGCGCGCCATTCGGGTCTGTCCGGAAAGTCTCAAAATGCCAAAAAGATCAACTAGTTCCCGAAATTTTTAGACGACACGCTTTTAACCACACATTCAAATATGTAAAACTAACACAATTCAAACGTAAAATGAGTTTTACAAAGCGGGGCCCACTTCGGCCGTTTTACGAGTTTAATACAAAATATGAGTTTCGACCGCCAAAAACTTTAAGTACCAAACTACACTACGAGCATGGCATTTAGGATTAATGTAACGACCCGTCAAAATCGCTATTGACGCGGCACGTTAATCATTAATTCCACAGTGAGGTTTTGACCTCTATATGATACGTTTTGATAAAATATTGCATTCATTAAAATAAGTGACTTTCTAAACATAGAAAGTTATAAACATGTGGGCAAGTGCTTAGGTATAAGCAAAACCCCGAAATACATAAGTCTTTAATTTACAGGTTGACATCACAGTCCAATTATTTATTACACAACGCAGTTTTATTTTGAATGCAATAAACTTTGTACAAAGCATGAGAGACTCCATGCAGGCAACAAGCACATCACAGCGGAAGCATTCTAAGGACCTGAGAATAAAACATGCTAAAAAGTCAACACGAATGTTGGTGAGTTATAGGTTTAATTGCTCGAGTCATAAACATATATAAAGATAGACCACAAGATTTCATCAAAAGTTAATAGATTCTACGTAACAGAGCACCCTGGTAACTAAACTTAACGCTATAGTGATAATTACCCCATTCGTTTTAATACACGCAAACCAACGTGTCTTAAACTCAAATAACATACGTCCGTTAAAAGGCTAGCGCTCTAGCTCGGACGGGGATGTCAAGCCCTATGGATCCATATACAATTATTCGCGCCCACTAGTCCATATCCTATGTACTGGCAGCTACTAGTTACCAAAGCTAAGGGATTTTCGGTTTAACTCAGTGTAGAATTTAGTATGTACTTGTGTCTTATCGCGTTTAAAATAAATTGCATGTATTCTCAGCCCAAAAATATTTAAAGTATTTAAAAAGGGAGACTATAACTCACAGTTCAATATTGAGACTCAATATTGCAGGCAAATTGCGTAGACGTAATGATGGTAGACGACTGTATGGTTGGCCTTGGATTCAAGAACAATACCCCGTACAATACCCAATATTTCCTTATTTTAAAACGGTTTGAAACCCGAATTAAAAATACCCTCGAATATACTTTATTATTATTAAACTTAAATTATAATTATAATTATAATTATAAATTAAAACTTATTACAGATATATTTATGAAAAATATCGTCGAGCAAAACTGACCTTTTATAGTACTTTTCGATTTACTGTAGCTCATGCGATCGCATGAGTTTTCAGTGTTTTTGCCATGCGATCGCATGGCCGCCTTTTCTGTTTTTGTTTGCTTGTTCGTCGACATCAAATAGTGTTTACTGTAGCAAATAGTGTACTGTAGCAAATAGTGTTTACTGTATCAAATAGTGTTTTACTGTAGCAAATAGTGTTTCACTGTAGCAAATCACTGTAGAAAACTCGTTTTCACTGTAGCACTGTAGCAAAATACGGTTTCACTGTAGCAAATTGTGTTTTACTGTAGCAAAGTAATTTTTACTGTAACAAATAGGGTTTTACTGTAGGAAAGTCGTTTTTACTTGTACATATATATATACATACATATAATTGTTCATGAATCGTCGAGAGTAATCAAAGGTAATTGTATATATGAAACAGTTCTAAAATTTTGAGACTCAATCTAACAGACTTTGTTTAGCGTGTTAAAATAATAAACCGTATAGAGAATTGGTTTAAATAAGTCAAAAATTTTCGGGTCATCACAGTACCTCCCCCTTAAAGAAAATTTCGTCCCGAAATTTTGAGTAGTACCTGTTTCATGAGCGATATCAGTGAACAAATGTGGATACTTTTGCTTCATTTGATCCTCACGTTCCCAAGTAAACTCGAGTCCTCGTCTTGCGTTCCAACGAACTCTAACTATCGGTATTTTGCTTTGTTTTAATTGTTTGACCTCACGGTCCATGATTTCAACAGGTTCTTCGACAAAATGGAGTTTATCATTGATTCGTATTTCGTCAAGAGGAATTATGACATCCTCTTCAGCTAAACATTTCTTCAAATTTGACACGTGAAATGTGTCGTGAACACTACTAAGTTCTTGTGGTAGCCTTAATCGATAAGCAACTGCTCCAATTCTTTCGGTGATTTCAAAGGGTCCTACGTACCTAGGACTTAGCTTTCCTCGTTTACCGAATCGTACAACGCCTTTCCAGGGTGACACTTTCAACATGACTTTGTCGCCCACTTGAAATTCTAGCGGTTTTCTTCTTACATCAGCATAACTCTTTTGGCGACTCATGGCCGTTTTCAATCGCTGTTGTATTTGAATGATCTTTTCGGTGGTTTCGTGAATAATTTCTGGTCCAGTAAGTTGTCTTTCTC
This sequence comes from Rutidosis leptorrhynchoides, assembly GCF_046630445.1. NCBI lineage: Eukaryota > Viridiplantae > Streptophyta > Magnoliopsida > Asterales > Asteraceae > Rutidosis > Rutidosis leptorrhynchoides. Next base: position 509,114,321 of record NC_092336.1, read on the forward strand.
CTACTTCACTCCAACAGATAGGAGATCTGCACTTTCTACCGTAAAGTGCTTCAAATGGCGCTGCGTTGATGCTCGTATGATAGATGTTATTGTATGAAAATTCTGCCAACGGTAAGTGTCGATCCCAACTGGTTCCGAAGTCAATCACGCATGCCCGTAACATGTCTTCCAATGTTTGTATTGTTCTTTCACTTTGACCATCTGTCTGTGGGTGATAAGGGGTGCTCATATCTAATCGAGTTCCCAATGCTTTTTGTAATGACTGCCAGAAACGTGATGTGAATCGGGTGTCATGATCAGATATGATAGAGATGGGTACACCATGCCTGGAAACTACTTCCTTCAAATATAGGCGTGCTAATTTCTCCATACTGTCTGTCTCCTTTATTGGTAGAAAGTGAGCTGATTTAGTTAGACGATCAACTATCACCCAAATAGTATCATGACTACTTGCAGTCCTTGGCAATTTCGTAATGAAATCCATAGTTATTCTTTCCCATTTCCACTGCGGAATTTCTGGTTGTTGCAGTAATCCTGACGGCTTTTGGTGCTCAGCTTTGACCTTTGCACACGTCAAACATTTGCTTACATAAGTAGCAATTTCTGTCTTCATATTAGGCCACCAATAAAACTTCTTGAGATCGTGGTACATTTTCCCGTTTCCTGGGTGAATTGAGTACCTCGTTTTGTGTGCTTCATCTAGTACTAGTTGCCTTAGGGTACCATGTCTTGGTACCCATATCCTACCAGCAAAATACAGGGTTCCATCGGCTTTTACTTCAAGTTGTTTTTCTAACCCTTTGCTCATTTCACCTTTTTCGTTTTCTTCTTTTAAAGCTTCTAACTGTGCTGCTTGAATTTGCTTTGTGAGATCAGTACGAATTGTAATATTCAAAGCTCGGACCCTAAGAGGTTTTACTCTTTCTTTTCGACTTAGGGCATCAGCTACAACATTAGCTTTTTCGGGGTGGTAACGGATTTCACAATCGTAATCGTTTAACAACTCTACCCAGCGATGTTGCCTCATATTGAGTTGTTTTTGATCAAAAATATGCTGAAGACTCTTATGGTCGGTGTACACTGTACACTTGGTGCCATATAGATAGTGTCTCCATATTTTGAGTGCAAAAACTACTGCTCCAAGTTCCAAATCGTGCGTCGTATAGTTCTTTTCATGAATTTTTAGTTGTCGTGAGGCATATGCGATAACTTTTGTGCGCTGCATTAATACACATCCTAAACCTTGGCGTGAAGCATCACAATAGATCACGAAATCATCATTTCCTTCCGGTAATGACAAAATGGGTGCAGACGTTAACTTCTTCTTTAATAACTGGAATGAGGATTCCTGTTCTGTGGACCAATCATACTTATTTCCTTTTTGAGTCAATGCAGTTAAGGGTTTGGCGATTCTAGAGAAATCTTGAATGAATCTTCGGTAGTAACCAGCAAGACCTAAGAATTGGCGGATTTGTGTTGGAGTCTTCGTTGTTTCCCATTTACTAATGGCTTCGATCTTGGCGGGGTCAACTTTAATTCCATGTTTACTGACAACATGGCCCAAAAATTGTACTTCTTGTAACCAGAAATCACACTTCGAAAATTTTGCGTACAATTCTTCTTTCTTGAGTATCTCTAGTACCAGTCTTAAGTGTTGCTCATGTTCTTCCTTGTTCTTCGAGTAAATCAATATGTCGTCGATAAAAACAATGACAAATTTGTCTAAATACGGTCTACAGATGCGATTCATTAGATCCATGAATACTGCTGGAGCATTAGTCAATCCAAAAGGCATGACTAAAAATTCATAGTGACCGTAACGGGTTCTGAACGCTGTTTTAGGAACATCTTCTTCCTTCACTCTCAGCTGATGATATCCGGAGCGTAGATCAATCTTAGAATAAACACTTGATCCTTGCAATTGATCAAACAAATCATCAATCCTCGGTAATGGGTACCGATTCTTGATCGTTAATTTATTTAATTCTCGGTAATCTATGCACATTCTCATAGATCCATCCTTCTTCTTGACGAACAGAATAGGAGCACCCCAAGGTGAAAAACTAGGACGAATAAATCCACGGTCCGATAATTCTTGCAACTGGTCTTGTAATTCTTGCATTTCTGAAGGTGCAAGTCTATATGGAGATCGGGCTACAGGTGCAGCTCCTGGTATGAGATCAATCTGGAATTCTACACATCTGTGTGGAGGTAGCCCCGGTAATTCTTCTGGAAATACTCCGGGATATTCTCTTAGAACCGGCATGTCATTAATGCTTCTTTCTTCAGTATCGATCTTCTTTACGTGTGCCAAAATAACATAACAACCTTTTCTTATAAGTTTCTGGGCCTTCATACAGCTGATAAAGTTCAGCTTTGAGTTGCTCTTCTCCCCATAAATCATTAATGACGTTTCATCCTTACGAGGGATGCGGATTGCTTTCTCAGCGCAAACAACTTCCGCTCTTGTTTTGGACATCCAGTCCATGCCAACGATTACGTCAAAACTTCCTAATTCTACGGGTATCAAATCGATTTTGAAGGTTTCACCAGCGAGATTCATTTCGCAACCATGGCAAATTTTATCGGCTTTTATCAGTTTACCATTAGCTAATTCTATAGTATATTTATCGTCTAGAGGTAATGATGCACATTTTAGTTTAGAACTAAAGTCTTTACACATATAACTTCTATCTGCACCCGTATCAAACATAATAGAAGCTAGTTGATTATTAACGGAAACGTACCCGTGACAAGATTAGGATCCTCACGTGCTTTACTGGCACTAACATTAAATGCCCTCCCACGTGCGGGTTCTTTGTTCTTCTCCTTATCAGGGCATTGATTTATAAAGTGACCAGACTTCCCGCATCCAAAACATTTCTTGACATCGGTCAGTTTTGTCTTTACTTCAGAAACGGTGGCATAACAATCTTTCGCCACATGTCCTTTCTTGTTGCACTTATCACAGACCACTTGGCAATAACCTGCATGATGTGTGTAACATCTTTTGCAGAACGGATGGGGTCCCTTATAGTTTGGACTTGCAGTTGCCCCATCTTGTTTACCTTTAAAAGTTTCTTGTTTCTTCAGGTGAGTACTTTTGCCCTTATAGTCTTCCCATTTCCTCTTTCCTTCAGTTGTCTTGACTTCGGTAATTGGTGCCTTAATCGAACTCTCTGTGATCTGGTCAATGAGTTGGTGTGCCATTGTCATGGCTTCCTGCATCGTATTCGGTTTGGATGATGTAACATTTCCTTTGATATTGATCGATAAACCGTCAATATACATTTCTATCTTTCGTTTCTCATTTGGCACCAATTCGGGACACAACAAGGCTAGTTCCATGAAACGCTTTTCATAGTTATTGAGATTCGCGCCGATAACCTTCAGATTACGTAACTCAGATTCCATTTTTCTGATCTCGTTTCGAGGACAGTACTCCTCGATTAGCATCTTTTTCAGTTCTTCCCAAGAGATATCATATGCCGTATCTATTCCTTCTGCTTTAGCATAATTGTTCCACCAAGTAAGTGCACCGTCTTGCAACGTACACGAAGCATACTTTGACTTGTCTCCGTTCGCACAATTACTGATTTTGAAAACGGACTCCATCTTTTCAAACCATCGGGTTAGACCGACTGGTCCCTCGGTTCCACTAAACGTCTGTGGTTTGCATCCTTGAAAAGTTTTGTATGAGCATCCGTTTCGTGAGTTTGTGTTTACGGCTGCTGCTTTTGCTGCTGCTTCGGCTGTTGCTTTTGCTGCTTCGGTTGCAGCAATTCTTTCATTCACACGTTTCTCGACTAGTTGCTCAAACTCAGCATCCGACATTTGAGACATGTTTCTTCAATAAACACAACAGATATAATTTAATCATATAGAATATTATAGGTAAAATGAGTTGTCAATAGTTAATCGTAGCATATTAATAATATGAACCGATTATTATAAAAGCCTTTTCTTCTTATTAGCATTTTATAATTATTTCTAGGGTATTACCTACCCGTTAAGTTCATACATAATAGCTAGTACCAGGAATTAACTACTAAAATCCTAATAATATTCCACTATGAAAAATTATAGCGAGTTACTACATTATTATGTAATAATAATAATAAGAAGTAGTAATAATACAAATAATCATTCCATGCATTTATTATTAATAAACCAAAATAATACAATACCATACAATACTGATATTTTACATATGCTTATTTTACATAACAAGATAGAGTAGCACACATAAGCAATAAAATAGCGCATGGAAGATTTATGGTTGCGAGGTCGTTCATTCAGAACTATCAGAAATTTCTTCCCATTTGGTTCTCTCTGCCAATTGTTTGTGTGCACATGGTCCGACAGACATTCTGGCAGTGTATTTTATTTTTAGTTGGGGTTTTGAGGTACCCGTTGCCTCAGTGGGTTTAATACAATAAGGGTGGTTACGGATCGAATGGTCCTGTTCTTTTTTAATAACTAAGGACATTTTATTATTGTGGTTGTTTTTATTATCTATAGCAAGTTGGAATTTCTCCTTAGTGATCTCTTTTATTTCATTAGCGAAATCCTCCTCCTTACTGATCTCGTCTGATGACGAACTGTCTGAGTCATGTGTAGGAGAATATGATGACGAACTGCAAGAATATGTACCGGTGGTCATGAACCGAAATCTGCCAGGCGTAATCGGCACAACCCGCCCGTCGGCGGTATATCTGGACCAATGTCATATTTGTTTAGAAATGGACGATCCTCGTTTACTCCAGGGATCATGGGTCCATGCCAACGATACTGTGACTCCGGAAAACTAAAGCTGGGTGGAACTGGAACCTCCTCTGGGTTTACCGGGAGTTGAGATTCCCCGGCTAACACAATTTCTTTTTTAATAGGTATTGGAACGCCCTTTTCAGTTGTGGATATAATAGATTCAGTGTCCGATTCCGAGTCGTACAAAATGATAGGATTAGAGGAAGTCATCTATCACATAATTGAAACAACAATTATGTTAGCATATAAATATATCACATATAATGTTTTTGACCAAATAATAAGCAAAAATCAGGAAAAACAGATATGGTCATAGTCCAGACTCACTAATGCATCCTAACAATTATCAGTTAAACACAATAATGTAATTTCTGGTTCCCTATGACCTCAAGCTCGGATACCAACTGTAACGACCCGTCAAAATCGCTATTGACGCGGCACGTTAATCATTGATTCCACAGTGAGGTTTTGACCTCTATATGATACGTTTTGATAAAATATTGCATTCATTAAAATAAGTGACTTTCTAAACATAGAAAGTTATAAACATGTGGGCAAGTGCTTAGGTATAAGCAAAACCCCGAAATACATAAGTCTTTAATTTACAGGTTGACATCACAGTCCAATTATTTATTACACAACGCAGTTTTATTTTGAATGCAATAAACTTTGTACAAAGCATGAGAGACTCCATGCAGGCAACAAGCACATCACAGCGGAAGCATTCTAAGGACCTGAGAATAAAACATGCTAAAAAGTCAACACGAATGTTGGTGAGGTATAGGTTTAATTGCTCGAGTCATAAACATATATAAAGATAGACCACAAGATTTCATCAAAAGTTAATAGATTCTACGTAACAGAGCACCCTGGTAACTAAACTTAACGCTATAGTGATAATTACCCCATTCGTTTTAATACACGCAAACCAACGTGTCTTAAACTCAAATAACATACGTCCGTTAAAAGGCTAGCGCTCTAGCTCGGACGGGGATGTCAAGCCCTATGGATCCATATACAATTATTCGCGCCCACTAGTCCATATCCTATGTACTGGCAGCTACTAGTTACCAAAGCTAAGGGATTTTCGGTTTAACTCAGTGTAGAATTTAGTATGTACTTGTGTCTTATCGCGTTTAAAATAAATTGCATGTATTCTCAGCCCAAAAATATTTAAAGTATTTAAAAAGGGAGACTATAACTCACAGTTCAATATTGAGACTCAATATTGCAGGCAAATTGCGTAGACGTAATGATGGTAGACGACTGTATGGTTGTCCTTGGATTCAAGAACAATACCCCGTACAATACCCAATATTTCCTTATTTTAAAACGGTTTGAAACCCGAATTAAAAATACCCTCGAATATACTTTATTATTATTAAACTTAAATTATAATTATAATTATAATTATAAATTAAAACTTATTACAGATATATTTATGAAAAATATCGTCGAGCAAAACTGACCTTTTATAGTACTTTTCGATTTACTGTAGCTCATGCGATCGCATGAGTTTTCAGTGTTTTTGCCATGCGATCGCATGGCCGCCTTTTCTGTTTTTGTTTGCTAGTTCGTCGACATCAAATAGTGTTTACTGTAGCAAATAGTGTTTACTGTAGCAAATAGTGTACTGTAGCAAATAGTGTTTCACTGTAGCAAATCACTGTAGAAAACTCGTTTTCACTGTAGCACTGTAGCAAAATACGGTTTCACTGTAGCAAATAGTGTTTTACTGTAGCAAATTGTGTTTTACTGTAGCAAAGTAATTTTTACTGTAACAAATAGGGTTTTACTGTAGGAAAGTCGTTTTTACTTGTACATATATATATACATACATATAATTGTTCATGAATCGTCGAGAGTAATCAAAGGTAATTGTATATATGAAACAGTTCTAAAATTTTGAGACTCAATCTAACAGACTTTGTTTAGCGTGTTAAAATAATAAACCGTATAGAGAATTGGTTTAAATAAGTCAAAAATTTTCGGGTCATCACAGTACCTCCCCCTTAAAGAAAATTTCGTCCCGAAATTTTGAGTAGTACCTGTTTCATGAGCGATATCAGTGAACAAATGTGGATACTTTTGCTTCATTTGATCCTCACGTTCCCAAGTAAACTCGGGTCCTCGTCTTGCGTTCCAACGAACTCTAACTATCGGTATTTTGCTTTGTTTTAATTGTTTGACCTCACGGTCCATGATTTCAACAGGTTCTTCGACAAAATGGAGTTTATCATTGATTCGTATTTCGTCAAGAGGAATTATGACATCCTCTTCAGCTAAACATTTCTTCAAATTTGACACGTGAAATGTGTCGTGAACACTACTAAGTTCTTGTGGTAGCCTTAATCGATAAGCAACTGCTCCAATTCTTTCGGTGATTTCAAAGGGTCCTACGTACCTAGGACTTAGCTTTCCTCGTTTACCGAATCGTACAACGCCTTTCCAGGGTGACACTTTCAACATGACTTTGTCGCCCACTTGAAATTCTAGCGGTTTTCTTCTTACATCAGCATAACTCTTTTGGCGACTCATGGCCGTTTTCAATCGCTGTTGTATTTGAATGATCTTTTCGGTGGTTTCGTGAATAATTTCTGGTCCAGTAAGTTGTCTTTCTCCTACTTCACTCCAACAGATAGGAGATCTGCACTTTCTACCGTAAAGTGCTTCAAATGGCGCTGCGTTGATGCTCGTATGATAGATGTTATTGTATGAAAATTCTGCCAACGGTAAGTGTCGATCCCAACTGGTTCCGAAGTCAATCACGCATGCCCGTAACATGTCTTCCAATGTTTGTATTGTTCTTTCACTTTGACCATCTGTCTGTGGGTGATAAGCGGTGCTCATATCTAATCGAGTTCCCAATGCTTTTTGTAATGACTGCCAGAAATGTGATGTGAATCGGGTGTCATGATCAGATATGATAGAGATGGGTACACCATGCCTGGAAACTACTTCCTTCAAATATAGGCGTGCTAATTTCTCCATACTGTCTGTCTCCTTTATTGGTAGAAAGTGAGCTGATTTAGTTAGACGATAAACTATCACCCAAATAGTATCATGACTACTTGCAGTCCTTGGCAATTTCGTAATGAAATCCATAGTTATTCTTTCCCATTTCCACTGCAGAATTTCTGGTTGTTGCAGTAATCCTGACGGCTTTTGGTGCTCAGCTTTGACCTTTGCACACGTCAAACATTTGCTTACATAAGTAGCAATTTCTGTCTTCATATTAGGCCACCAATAAAACTTCTTGAGATCGTGGTACATTTTCCCGTTTCCTGGGTGAATTGAGTACCTCGTTTTGTGTGCTTCATCTAGTACTAGTTGCCTTAGGTTACCATGTCTTGGTACCCATATCCTACCAGCAAAATACAGGGTTCCATCGGCTTTTACTTCAAGTTGTTTTTCTAACCCTTTGCTCATTTCACCTTTTTCGTTTTCTTCTTTTAAAGCTTCTAACAGTGCTGCTTGAATTTGCTTTGTGAGATCAGTACGAATTGTAATATTCAAAGCTCGGACCCTAAGAGGTTTTACTCTTTCTTTTCGACTTAGGGCATCAGCTACAACATTAGCTTTTCCAGGGTGGTAACGGATTTCACAATCGTAATCGTTTAACAACTCTACCCAACGATGTTGCCTCATATTGAGTTGTTTTTGATCAAAAATATGCTGAAGACTCTTATGGTCGGTGTACACTGTACACTTGGTGCCATATAGATAGTGTCTCCATATTTTGAGTGCAAAAACTACTGCTCCAAGTTCCAAATCGTGCGTCGTATAGTTCTTTTCATGAATTTTTAGTTGTCGTGAGGCATATGCGATAACTTTTGTGCGCTGCATTAATACACATCCTAAACCTTGGCGTGAAGCATCACAATAGATCACGAAATCATCATTTCCTTCCGGTAATGACAAAATGGGTGCAGACGTTAACTTCTTCTTTAATAACTGGAATGAGGATTCCTGTTCTGTGGACCAATCATACTTATTTCCTTTTTGAGTCAATACAGTTAAGGGTTTGGCGATTCTAGAGAAATCTTGAATGAATCTTCGGTAGTAACCAGCAAGACCTAAGAATTGGCGGATTTGTGTTGGAGTCTTCGGTGTTTCCCATTTACTAATGGCTTCGATCTTGGCGGGGTCAACTTTAATTCCATGTTTACTGACAACATGGCCCAAAAATTGTACTTCTTGTAACCAGAAATCACACTTCGAAAATTTTGCGTACAATTCTTCTTTCTTGAGTATCTCTAGTACCAGTCTTAAGTGTTGCTCATGTTCTTCCTTGTTCTTCGAGTAAATCAATATGTCGTCGATGAAAACAATGACAAATTTGTCTAAATACGGTCTACAGATGCGATTCATTAGATCCATGAATACTGCTGGAGCATTAGTCAATCCAAAAGGCATGACTAAAAATTCATAGTGACCGTAACGGGTTCTGAACGCTGTTTTAGGAACATCTTCTTCCTTCACTCTCAGCTGATGATATCCGGAGCGTAGATCAATCTTAGAATAAACACTTGATCCTTGCAATTGATGAAACAAATCATCAATCCTCGGTAATGGGTACCGATTCTTGATCGTTAATTTATTTAATTCTCGGTAATCTATGCACATTCTCATAGATCCATCCTTCTTCTTGACGAACAGAATAGGAGCACCCCAAGGTGAAAAACTAGGACGAATAAATCCACGGTCCGATAATTCTTGCAACTGGTCTTGTAATTCTTGCATTTCTGAAGGTGCAAGTCTATATGGAGATCGGGCTACAGGTGCAGCTCCTGGTATGAGATCAATCTGGAATTCTACACATCTGTGTGGAGGTAGCCCCGGTAATTCTTCTGGAAATACTCCGGGATATTCTCTTACAACCGGCATGTCATTAATGCTTCTTTCTTCAGTATCGATCTTCTTTACGTGTGCCAAAATAACATAACAACCTTTTCTTATAAGTTTCTGGGCCTTCATACAGCTGATAAAGTTCAGCTTTGAGTTGCTCTTCTCCCCATAAATCATTAATGACGTTTCATCCTTACGAGGGATGCGGATTGCTTTCTCAGCGCAAACAACTTCCGCTCTTGTTTTGGACATCCAGTCCATGCCAACGATTACGTCAAAACTTCCTAATTCTACGGGTATCAAATCGATTTTGAAGGTTTCACCAGCGAGATTCATTTCGCAACCATGGCAAATTTTATCGGCTTTTATCAGTTTACCATTAGCTAATTCTATAGTATATTTATCGTCTAGAGGTAATGATGCACATTTTAGTTTATAACTAAAGTCTTTACACATATAACTTCTATCTGCACCCGTATCAAACATAATAGAAGCTAGTTGATTATTAACGGTAAACGTACCCGTGACAAGATTAGGATCCTCACGTGCTTTACTGGCACTAACATTAAATGCCCTCCCACGTGCGGGTTCTTTGTTCTTCTCCTTATCAGGGCATTGATTTATAAAGTGACCAGACTTCCCGCATCCAAAACATTTCTTAACATCGGTCAGTTTTGTCTTTACTTCAGAAACGGTGGCATAACAATCTTTCGCCACATGTCCTTTCTTGTTGCACTTATCACAGACCACTTGGCAATAACCTGCATGATGTGTGTAACATCTTTTGCAGAACGGATGGGGTCCCTTATAGTTTGGACTTGCAGTTGCCCCATCTTGTTTACCTTTAAAAGTTTCTTGTTTCTTCAGGTGAGTACTTTTGCCCTTATAGTCTTCCCATTTCCTCTTTCCTTCAGTTGTCTTGACTTCGGTAATTGGTGCCTTAATCGAACTCTCTGTGATCTGGTCAATGAGTTGGTGTGCCATTGTCATGGCTTCCTGCATCGTATTCGGTTTGGATGATGTAACATTTCCTTTGATATTGATCGATAAACCGTCAATATACATTTCTATCTTTCGTTTCTCATTTGGCACCAATTCGGGACACAACAAGGCTAGTTCCATGAAACGCTTTTCATAGTTATTGAGATTCGCGCCGATAACCTTCAGATTACGTAACTCAGATTCCATTTTTCTGATCTCGTTTCGAGGACAGTACTCCTCGATTAGCATCTTTTTCAGTTCTTCCCAAGAGATATCATATGCCGTATCTATTCCTTCTGCTTTAGCATAATTGTTCCACCAAGTAAGTGCACCGTCTTGCAACGTACACGAAGCATACTTTGACTTGTCTCCGTTCGCACAATTACTGATTTTGAAAACGGACTCCATCTTTTCAAACCATCGGGTTAGACCGACTGGTCCCTCGGTTCCACTAAACGTCTGTGGTTTGCATCCTTGAAAAGTTTTGTATGAGCATCCGTTTCGTGAGTTTGTGTTTACGGCTGCTGCTTTTGCTGCTGCTTCGGCTGTTGCTTTTGCTGCTTCGGTTGCAGCAATTCTTTCATTCACACGTTTCTCGACTAGTTGCTCAAACTCAGCATCCGACATTTGAGACATGTTTCTTCAATAAACACAACAGATATAATTTAATCATATAGAATATTATAGGTAAAATGAGTTGTCAATAGTTAATCGTAGCATATTAATAATATGAACCGATTATTATAAAAGCCTTTTCTTCTTATTAGCATTTTATAATTATTTCTAGGGTATTACCTACCCGTTAAGTTCATACATAATAGCTAGTACCAGGAATTAACTACTAAAATCCTAATAATATTCCACTATGAAAAATTATAGCGAGTTACTACATTATTATGTAATAATAATAATAAGAAGTAGTAATAATACAAATAATCATTCCATGCATTTATTATTAATAAACCAAAATAATACAATACCATACAATACTGATATTTTACATATGCTTATTTTACATAACAAGATAGAGTAGCACACATAAGCAATAAAATAGCGCATGGAAGATTTATGGTTGCGAGGTCGTTCATTCAGAACTATCAGAAACTTCTTCCCATTTGGTTCTCTCTGCCAATTGTTTGTGTGCACATGGTCCGACAGACATTCTGGCAGTGTATTTTATTTTTAGTTGGGGTTTTGAGGTACCCGTTGCCTCAGTGGGTTTAATACAATAAGGGTGGTTACGGATCGAATGGTCCTGTTCTTTTTTAATAACTAAGGACATTTTATTATTGTGGTTGTTTTTATTATCTATAGCAAGTTGGAATTTCTCCTTAGTGATCTCTTTTATTTCATTAGCGAAATCCTCCTCCTTACTGATCTCGTCTGATGACGAACTGTCTGAGTCATGTGTAGGAGAATATGATGACGAACTGCAAGAATATGTACCGGTGGTCATGAACCGAAATCTGCCAGGCGTAATCGGCACAACCCGCCCGTCGGCGGTATATCTGGACCAATGTCATATTTGTTTAGAAATGGACGATCCTCGTTTACTCCAGGGATCATGGGTCCATGCCAACGATACTGTGGCTCCGAAAAACTAAAGCTGGGTGGAACTGGAACCTCCTCTGGGTTTACCGGGAGTTGAGATTCCCCGGCTAACACAATTTCTTTTTTAATAGGTATTGGAACGCCCTTTTCAGTTGTGGATATAATAGATTCAGTGTCCGATTCCGAGTCGTACAAAATGATAGGATTAGAGGAAGTCATCTATCACATAATTGAAACAACAATTATGTTAGCATATAAATATATCACATATAATGTTTTTGACCAAATAATAAGCAAAAATCAGGAAAAACAGATATGGTCATAGTCCAGACTCACTAATGCATCCTAACAATTATCAGTTAAACACAATAATGTAATTTCTGGTTCCCTATGACCTCAAGCTCGGATACCAACTGTAACGACCCGTCAAAATCGCTATTGACGCGGCACGTTAATCATTGATTCCACAGTGAGGTTTTGACCTCTATATGATACGTTTTGATAAAATATTGCATTCATTAAAATAAGTGACTTTCTAAACATAGAAAGTTATAAACATGTGGGCAAGTGCTTAGGTATAAGCAAAACCCCGAAATACATAAGTCTTTAATTTACAGGTTGACATCACAGTCCAATTATTTATTACACAATGCAGTTTTATTTTGAATGCAATAAACTTTGTACAAAGCATGAGAGACTCCATGCAGGCAACAAGCACATCACAGCGGAAGCATTCTAAGGACCTGAGAATAAAACATGCTAAAAAGTCAACACGAATGTTGGTGAGTTATAGGTTTAATTGCTCGAGTCATAAACATATATAAAGATAGACCACAAGATTTCATCAAAAGTTAATAGATTCTACGTAACAGAGCACCCTGGTAACTAAACTTAACGCTATAGTGATAATTACCCCATTCATTTTAATACACGCAAACCAACGTGTCTTAAACTCAAATAACATACGTCCGTTAAAAGGCTAGCGCTCTAGCTCGGACGGGGATGTCAAGCCCTATGGATCCATATACAATTATTCGCGCCCACTAGTCCATATCCTATGTACTGGCAGCTACTAGTTACCAAAGCTAAGGGATTTTCGGTTTAACTCAGTGTAGAATTTAGTATGTACTTGTGTCTTATCGCGTTTAAAATAAATTGCATGTATTCTCAGCCCAAAAATATTTAAAGTATTTAAAAAGGGAGACTATAACTCACAGTTCAATATTGAGACTCAATATTGCAGGCAAATTGCGTAGACGTAATGATGGTAGACGACTGTATGGTTGGCCTTGGATTCAAGAACAATACCCCGAACAATACCCAATATTTCCTTATTTTAAAACGGTTTGAAACCCGAATTAAAAATACCCTCGAATATACTTTATTATTATTAAACTTAAATTATAATTATAATTATAATTATAAATTAAAACTTATTACAGATATATTTATGAAAAATATCGTCGAGCAAAACTGACCTTTTATAGTACTTTTCGATTTACTGTAGCTCATGCGATCGCATGAGTTTTCAGTGTTTTTGCCATGCGATCGCATGGCCGCCTTTTCTGTTTTTGTTTGCTAGTTCGTCGACATCAAATAGTGTTTACTGTAGCAAATAGTGTTACTGTAGCAAATAGTGTTACTGTAGCAAATAGTGTTTACTGTAGCAAATAGTGTTTTACTATAGCAAATAGTGTTTCACTGTAGAAAACTCGTTTTCACTGTAGCACTGTAGCAAAATACGGTTTCACTGTAGCAAATAGTGTTTTACTGTAGCAAATTGTGTTTTACTGTAGCAAAGTAATTTTTACTGTAACAAATAGGGTTTTACTGTAGGAAAGTCATTTTTACTTGTACATATATATATACATACATATAATTGTTCATGAATCGTCGAGAGTAATCAAAGGTAATTGTATATATGAAACAGTTCTAAAATTTTGAGACTCAATCTAACAGACTTTGTTTAGCGTGTTAAAATAATAAACCGTATAGAGAATTGGTTTAAATAAGTCAAAAATTTTCGGGTCATCACAATTAAACTACCCAAGTCTCGGACAAACTCCAAGAACTAAACTTCCAAAAAGCGTCCCCTAATCAACAAAGCAGGATCTCTATTCCATAATAATGCCCTTACCCTTGTCCACAACCGAACCTATAAAAATAGTAAACAACGAGAGGGTAAGCAAAGCTTAGTGAATGCAATAATTATACGAATACATATATAATTATACCTACTTGCATACACTTACACAACCGCAAACATGCTAGCAAACAACATTAGCTTATCGTCGCAATAACAAGCTATAATTCACCAATACCCCCAGGCTAGCATAACAACCGCATATAAATATAACTCGAATAATATAATATGCTTACAACACAAATAACCATGGTTAACCAATAGTACAAGGGAACGGCGCTCGTGAAAATGCCATCGTTGTTCACAACATCCGTTAAGGCACTTAACACCTCACACCACTAACCCCTAGGGTGACACCTTAACACCTCGGCACTTCACCCCAAGTGGCATCTTAACACCTCGATGCTTCACTCATTATTTTACAGAGTGGTATCTTAATACCTCGACACTACACTCCTAGGTGGCATCTTAACACCTCGATGCTACACCCGAGTGGCATCTTAACACCTCGATGCTACACTCTTCACGTGAAACGTGGTGTCTTAACACCTCGACACTACACATTTCACGCTACAACAAATAGATACATTATATACCTACGCATATAATTATTCCACTCACCTCAAAGTCTTGTGAACAGATACCCGAGCTTGCGAAACCTCAAAGTAATGTACCTATCACATTATACATATTATCAAACACAAACTCAAGTCGGTCAACCAATTCTTTCACCATTCCTAAGTCATTTTGACCCAAAGTGCAATCCCGACCCATTTTGCACCATTAACCCTTATAATGGGTCAACTTCACCAAAAACCCTAACTCTAGTCAAATATGGTCTTATTACATTTTTAAATCACCAATTTAACTCATTTTCACACATGCAAGACCACTTAGGTCATTAAAGACCCATTTGACCCATTTCAAGGTCAACACACCCATTTGGGTCATCCATGCCCAATTAACACCCATTTACATATCATTGAAGTGTTCTAGTACTTTAACTAACTAATTAGGTTCATAAACATAAATTAACACTTTGAAAACCCTAATTAGTTACCTTTGAGTGTACATGACCCAAATTCAACCAAAACCCCCAAATTACTAGCAAGTGGGTTTTGTGTGCATCACTAACCCAAACCCTAACCCTTAATGCAATTAAAGTAAGAATCTAGGTTTTAGAACTTACCAACACAATCACTACGTAGCTAGCGACTAGATGAACGACTTTAGAACTCGCACTAAGACCCGATTCAACCTCCTTTACCCTTTAATGAAGCTTTCTCACTCAAGAAATGCACTCTCTCACTAGAATTGAATTGGAGAGGATAAAGTGGTTGCGAATGGAGTTAATGAGCTCCCAAAACTGATCTAACGCATTAAATTCGGACCCCAAAGTGATTTTACCAAAATGCCCTCAAAATATCTAATTAAAAAGAAAAGGGGAATCTGTCGCAGACAGATGGGGCGGCGCGCCATATAGCCGCGCAGCGCGCGATACCCCCAGTTCAGAATTCTGCATCTCTTTTTAAATTTGAACAACCAAAACCCCACTTCAAGTATTTTAACTTCGCTTATATACAAGGATAATATTTGGGTCTTACAACTCTCCCCCACTTATTCGGATTGTGTCCTCGCAATCCAAGCCGCATGACAAGAGGGAAGATAAACCACCACGAATTCTTCGGGCTCCCAAGTGAACTCAGAACCTTTACTCCGTCGCCATTGAACCTTAAAGGTCCTCACCTCTTTATTCCTCTACATTTTCACCTTCTCATCTAGTATAGCAATCGGCTCTTCAACATATTCTAACTTGTTGTTTAGTTAGATTTCGTCTAATGGCATCCATGAAGAATCATCCGCAAGACACTTACGGAGATGGGAAACATGAAACGTGTTATGGATCCCCGCAAGCTCTTCGGGTAATTCCAAGCGATACGCAACTTCACCAACACAAGCTAAGACTTTGAATGGCCCAATAAACTGAGGAGCTAACTTTCCCCATTTTCAAAATCGAATAATACCTTTCCATGGTGAAACCTTAAGCATCACCATGTCACCTTCTTGAAATTCGATCGTCCGTCTACGTTTGTCGGCATACGACTTTCGTCTATCTTGAGCCTTCTTCAAATGATCCCGAATAATATCAATCTTATTATTCGTTTCTAAAACCAAATCGGTGCTCCCGATTTCTTTTTGACCCACTTCTCCCCAACAAATGGGAGTTCGACACCTTCGCCCATATAGCATTTCGTAAGGTAGCATCCCGATACTAGTATGGTAACTATTATTATACGAGAATTCCACCAAAGGCAAATGCTCATCCCAACTACCACCGAAATCAATAATGCACGCCCGTAACATATCTTCCAAAGTTTGATTCGTACGTTCGCTTTGACCGTCCGTTTGAGGATGATACGCCGTGCTCAACTTTAATTGTGTACCCATATCTTCATGAAACTTTTCCCAAAATCGAGATGTAAAACGGGTATCTCGATCCGAAATAATAGATATAGGAACCCCATGTCGCGAGACCACTTCCTTGATAAACAACTTAGTCAAGACCTCCGACGATATTGCTTCTTTAATGGGAAGAAACAAAGCACTTTTCGTCAATCGATCAACTATAACCCAAATTGAATCAAATTGGGTTCTCGCCATTTTAGGTAACTTTGTGGTGAAATCCATGGTAATGTGCTCCCATTTCCATTTCGGGATTTCTAATGGTTGCAATTTACCTTACGGCTTTTGGTGTTCGGCTTTTACTTGCAAACACATGACGCATTGCTCAACATACTTCACAACATCACGTTTCATGCTCGGCCACCAATAATCTTTCTTCAAGTCTGATACATTTTCGTCGCACCCGGATGACTGGAATATTTGGACTTATGTGCTTCATCAAGTAGCACGCGCCGGTAATCACCCATCTTAGGCACCCACACCCTTCCTTGAAAAGATAACAAACCACGCGAGCCCATAGTAATGAACTCCGATTGGCCCACGATTCGTTCCGCATGCTTGTTGTGAACGTAAGCCTCTATTTGAATCTCGCCAAGCCTCTCAAGAAAATCGTTGGAAATAATCAAACGTAACGATCCCACTTTTATCGCCGGATGTTGACTCTTTCGACTCAACGCATCCGCGACAACATTCGCCTTACCCGGATGATAAAGTATCTCACAATCATAAACTTTCACCACATCCATCCACCTACGTTGGCGATAATTCAAATCTCGTTGATTAAAGAGATGTTTCAAACTCTTATGATCCGAATAAATCGTACACTTGACACCATAAAAGTAATGGCGCCAAATTTTCAACGCATGCACAACCGCCGCCAACTCAAGATCATGAGTCGGGTATATTGTTTCGTGTTCCTTTAATTGTCGTGAGGCATAAGCGATGACTTTACCTCTTTGCATTAGAACACACCCGAGCCCATTTAGCGAAGCATCACAATAAACCGTCATGTCTTCCACACCTTCCGGCAATACTAACACCGGAGCTTGACACAACTTCCCTTTTAGCAATTGAAAAGCAATTTCTTGCTCGTTCTCCCAATTAAACTTAGCATTCTTTCTCGTCAACTTTGTTAACGAAGAAGCGATCTTAGAAAAGTCTTGGATAAACCGACGATAATAACTGGCCAATCCGAGAAAACTTCGGATTTCCGTAGGCGTAGTCGATCGTCCCCAACTCTTCACCACCTCGATCTTCCCCAGATCTACTTGAATACCGTCTTTGTTCACAATATGACCAAGGAATTGGAATTCCCTTAGCCAAAATTCACATTTGGAGAACTTTGCGTACAACTTCTCCTTTCGTAACGTCTTCAATACCTTACGCAAATGACGTTCATGTTCGTTCATACTTTTCGAATAGACTAGTATGTCGTCAATGAATACTATTACCGACTTGTCCAACATAGGTTGGCACACTCGATTCATAAGATCCATGAATGTCGCCGGTGCATTCGTAAGACCAAAAGGGATAACCACGAACTCAAAATGCCCATAACGCGTTCGAAAAGCTGTTTTCTCAATATCTTCCTCACGGACCCGCATTTGGTGATAGCCGGACCGTAGGTCGATCTTAGAGAAATACGTCGCACCTTGAAGTTGGTCAAACAAATAGTCAATCCGAGGCAATGGATAACGATTCTTGATCGTCACTTTATTCAACTCCCGGTAATCGATGCACATCCACATACTACCATCCTTCTTTTTCACGAATAAAACCAGATCGCCCCATGGAGAAGCACTCGGTCGAATAAAACCCTTCTCAAGAAACTCTTGGGTTTGATTTAACAACTCTTGCATTTCCGTTGGTGCTAAACGATAAGGATTTTTAGCAATGGGAGTAGCTCCCGGAACCAACTCAATGCGAAATTCAACTTGTCTTTCCGCCGGAACACCCGGTAATTCGTCCGGAAAAACGTCTTCGAATTCACTAGCAACCGGAATTTCACGAATGGGTGGCGGCTCATTACGAGTATCGACAACATGAGCAAGGAAAGCTATGCCACCACTAACCACAAAACGACGTGCCCGTGCAAAAGTGCATATCGGCACCGGTCTCCTTCGCTTATCACCATGAATAATTAACTCTCCCCCACCTGGGGTCTTCACATGAATAAATTTTTCATGGCATGCAATGTCGGCTCTATTACGATCAAGCCAATCCATACCCACAACAATATCAAAGTCGCCCAAAGTCATCGGAATGAGATCTATCTTAAAGTTTTCGGCATCAAACACAACATCACAATTTTTGCACACATCGACCACTAGCACCGTCTTGCCGTCCGTTATTTTGACTTCTACTGGACAACTTAACTTAGCTAACGGTCTATTAAGTTTAGGCACAAATTTAGGAGACACAAATGACAAATTTGCACCGCTATTGAAAAGAATCCTTGCCGGATTAGAATTAACCATGTAAGTACCTGAGGCAACTTCGTGCGATTGTTTGGCTTCATCATTGGTCATCAAATAGTTGCGACCCCTAGCCGTACCCGCCGCCTTCTCTAACCACTTCACATTATCGTTTCACAAGTCGGGACACTCCGGCTTCTTATGCCCTTCTTTTCCGCAATTAAAACAAGTGATTTTGTTTCCGAAAAATGGTTTCGGACATTCACGAGCCATATGACCCGGTTGCCCACAATTGTAGCACGCATAAGAAAAACCACCGGTAGCGCCCTTCTTCACGCTATTGACACTTTCGAAACCCTTCTTGTTCTTGTTCTTCTTGTTTGAAGAGTTAGAGTAACTAAAACCTTCAAACTTTCTCTTTGAAAAAGTGAAATCACTCTTCCTCGGAACCTCCGGTTCAAAACCCCAAGCCAACTCGAATAGTTCTTCAAAAGTCTTAGCCATTCCCTGACTAATCTTACCCTTGTACTCAACATTCAAGGTACGGTAGAAATCCTTCATTAACTTGTGATCATCACCCACATATTTCGGGCAAAAACGAGTCGTTGCCAAGAAGGTAGACTTGAGTGTAACCAAGTCCATTGACCCTTGTTGCAAATGGTGCAACTCGTCCCGGATTCTATCGAGATCGGATGAAGTTCGGTATTCTTTGAAAAATTCTTTCTTGAATTCCTCCCATGTCAAGCCCATACATTGTTCTTCGCCATACAAGTTGATCTTATCATCCCACCATAACTTAGCTTCCTCCCGCAACATGCTTGAACCAAACCTTGTTTTCTTCTCATGAGGGCATTCCGCGGTACGGAAAGCTCCCTCGATATCGGAGATCCAACATGTACTCTTCAAAGGATCTCGCACCCCATTAAACATCGGGGGTTGAGTGTCCTTAAAATTCTTATAATGGAAGTCCCGCCTTCCTTTACCTCCTTCACCGCGAGGATAAATGTTTCTAGCATCAAGGGCCTCTTCGATAGTGGCCTTCATTCGTTCATTTATCAAATCGGTCACCTGCCCATCGACCGAATCTTGAAGGACCTTTCGGACGTCCGTAAAAAAATCCGCTTTTAACTTTTTAAAGACGGCCTCAACCTTGGCCGAAAACTCGGCGTCCTCGCTTGTACTTCCATTATCATGATCGAGTTCGTTTCTCGTCTTCATTCTATAAAACGGAAGAGGTTAAGCAACGAAACGAAAAGACACAACACATACGTACGTACATATATACCACACTATCCCATCTCGCTCGACAATCGTCGTACATTACTTGTTTGGCACGATTTGCGCCCGTAATAATGGTAGCTAGTCATTACTACGCGAGCACGTCGCATTAACTTGCTAGTACAACGTCCATCTCACTCGATGCTCGCTAAACATACATAACAAATAGCGCATGATTAGTTTGCATAAACCTATGCACTAACCAATTCCGATCCGACCCAAAGTCCTACAAGTCCCGCATAACGCACACACAAAAGTCTAAGTCTAGGCGCCTATCTCAAGTTACCTAAATCCCTTAGACCATGCTCTGATACCACTTGTAACAACCCAAACCAACCATCGAGCAAACCACGTGAAAAATACAAAATAAAAAAAAAATCTGCACAGTGAATTGGAGCGGCGCTCCAGGATGGCCGCGCGGCGCGCCATTCGGGTCTGTCCGGAAAGTCTCAAAATGCCAAAAAGATCAACTAGTTCCCGAAATTTTTAGACGACACGCTTTCAACCACACATTCAAATATGTAAAACTAACACAATTCAAACGTAAAATGAGTTTTACAAAGCGGGGCCCACTTCGGCCGTTTTACGAGTTTAATACAAAATATGAGTTTCGACCGCCAAAAAGTTTAAGTACCAAACTACACTACGAGCATGGCGTTTGGGATTAAACTACCCAAGTCTCGGTCAAACTCTAAGAACTAAACTTCCAAAAAGCGTCCCCTAATCAACAAAGCGGGATCTCTATTCCATAATAATGCCCTTACCCTTGTCCACAACCGAACCTATAAAAATAGTAAACAACGAGAAGGTAAGCAAAGCTTAGTGAATGCAATAATAATACGAATACATATATAATTATACCTACTTGCATACACTTACACAACCGCAAACATGCTAGCAAACAACATTAGTTTATCGTCGCAATAACAAGCTATAATTCACCAATACCCCCATGCTAGCATAACAACCGCATATAAATATAACTCGAATAATATAATATGCTTACAACACAAATAACCATGGTTAACCAATAGTACAAGGGAACGGTGCTTGCGAAAACGCCATTGGTGTTCACAACATCCGTTTGGGCACTTAACACCTCGCACCACTAACCCCTAGGGTGGCACCTTAACACCTTGGCACTTCACCCCGAGTGGCATCTTAACACCTCGATGCTTCACTCATTATTTTACGGAGTGGTATCTTAACACCTCGACACTACACTCCTAGGTGGCATCTTAACACCTCGATGCTACACCCGAGTGGCATCTTAACACCTCGATGCTACACTCTTCACGTGAAACGTGGTGTCTTAACACCTCGACACTACACATTTCACGCTACAACAAATAGATACATTATATACCTACGCATATAATTATTCCACTCACCTCAAAGTCTTGTGAAAAGATACCCGAGCTTGCGAAACCTCAAAGTAACGTACCTATCACATTATACATATTATCAAACGCAAACTCAAGTCGGTTAACCAATTCTTTCACCATTCCTAAGTCATTTTGACCCAAAGTGCAATTGAAAGGACCCGTCCTAATCCATCCGGACGAAGTCCATATCAATTATAAACGATTCACAACAGTTGATTACATCGCGAGGTACTTGACCTCTATATGATATATTTTACAAACATTGCATTCGTTTTTGAAAAGACAATCTTTCTTTACATCGAAAGTTGACGGCGTGCATACCATTTTATAATATATCTAACTATAATTGACTTAATAATAATCTTGATAAACTCAACGACTCAAATGCAACGTCTTTTGAAATATGTCATGAATGACTCCAAGTAATATCTTTAAAATGAGCAATTGCACAGTGGAAGCCTTCTTTCATACCTGAGAATAAACATGCTTTCAAGTCTCAACCAAAAGGTTGGTGAGTTCATTAGTTTAACATAAATAATCATTTCATAATTTTAATAGACCACAAGATTTCATATTTCCATTTCTCGTAAACATACGTCCCATGCATAGAGACAAAAATATCATTCATATGGATTGAACACCTGGTAACCGACATTAACAAGATGCATATATAAGAATATCCCCATCATTCCGGGATCCTCCTTCGGACATGATATAAATTTCGAAGTACTAAAGCATCCGGTACTTTGGATGGGGCTTGTTGGGCCCGATAGATCTATCTTTAGAGTTCGCGTCAATTAGGGTGTCTGTTCCCTAATTCTTGGATCACCAGACTTAATAAAAAGGGGCATATTCAGGTTAATAATCCAACCATAGAATGTAGTTTCGATCACTTGTGTCTATTTCGTAAAGCATTTATAAAAGCAGCACATGTATTCTCAGTCCCAAAAATATATATTGCGAAAGCATTTAAAAAGGAAATAATGAAACTCACGCATATAAATATTGTAAAATAGTTATTAAAACATTGCATTTATTCTCAGCACAAAAATATATATAAAAAGGGAATAATGAAACTCACGCATATAAATATTGTAAAATAGTTATTAAAACATTGCATGTATTCTCAGCCCAAAAATATATATAAAAAGGGAATAATGAAACTCACGCATATAAATATTGTAAAATAGTTATTAAAACATTGCATGTATTCTCAGCCCAAAAATATATATAAAAAGGGAATAATGAAACTCACAATCCTGTATTTTGTAGTAAAAATACATATGACGACTTTGAACAATGCAGGGTTGGCCTCGGATTCACGAACCTATATCATTTGTGTATATATTAAGACTTATAATAACAATTAAGCAAGTATATATATATATATATATATATATATATATATATATATATATATATATATATATATATATATATATATATATATATATATATATATATATATATATATATATATATATATATATATACTTAATAATTTGTATGTGATATTAATAAATAAATTAGTTATAACTTATTTTATATACTTTAGATAACTAATTAATATTTATATATATGATTATATTAAAATATGTTTATCCATCATATGTAATTAAATTAATATTTTATAATAATAACATTTCATTTAAAAATAATATGTAATATCAATATAGTTATGATACCCGTAAAAATATATTTTTATATAAATATCATTTGTTTGTTAAAATTATAATAATAATAATGATAATAATAATAATAATTCATTGTAACTTAATCATTTTCATGATATTATTTGTATCTTTATTCTTTATGTTTGTAATCATAATAATAACAATAGTGTTAATAATTATAATAATGATAATAATATTTTTAATAATAATGTTTTAATGATAATAATAATAATACTTAATAATAATAATAATAATAATAATAATAATAATAATAATAATAATAATAATAATAATAACAATATTATTACATTTAAGAAAAAAAAATGTGGGCTTAAAAATGAGTCCATTATGTTAAAACTTGAAGCCCAAAATTATAACCCAACCCATTGCCCTTTTAAAATCTGAATCGATGGACTGTCTATATCATTCGGTTCTTTTGGTTGCCACAGATCGGTTCATTCCTCAATCAACCGATCCCCAATTTTCCAAGATTAAAATCTTTAAAATCAAGTTACAAGATCAGACGAACTCATTTCTTAGATCCACGATTAAGGAGTTTTATGAAAGAATTCAAGGCTAAGAACAACAACAATCTTCAATTTGTTAAGAATGGTAGCGACGGTGATGAAGAACATGAAAATCAGAAACTGAAATCTAAAGCGTTTCAGGTATGTATTACTTCATGAAGATTACTGTAATTCATCTCCTAAATACTCGACAAGCTTTAATTATATCAAAAACATATTATAATTTGTGAATCACAATGTTTGACTTCAATGAACACTAGTTTGACTTTGAGATTTGTAATCATTCAATGTTTGTTAACTTAATTTGAAGCATCGCGAAGTATTGTTGGAGGATTATGAATTAAAATCTCTGTTCAGTTTGAGCTGAGATAGATCAAAGTACTCTGAGGACCTCAACGAATTGTGTTTTCGGCTAAGAGATGAAATCAGTTAAATTTTCTGTGATAATGATGTTGATATTCGAATCTGAAGGTTCACGAGGATTTGATTTCTATTATTGATCACAAAAGTTAGCTTTATTTGTTGTAAGAATCATTAAACAAGAACCCGAGAATTCAAGTTCATGAATGAAATTGATTATTTGATGAATATAATTGTTTCCTGTAGTAAAATCGAGTTGTGAATCTATTATAATTTCTATTATTTGAAGAAGCTGAAATCATATGATATTGTTGCTATGAACTTGTTAGATGAATTTGAATTGTGATTTGAATTGCGAAATTTGAACTTGTGTTTTGAAATATTGAGCAGGTGGTTTGTCGATGGTTGTTCGACAGAATATAAACAGAAGACAGAATTTGATAGATGGATTGTTCGTTCATGAGGTGGGTTCGAACAGAAAAGCATAGCAGCGGTCTTGTGGGTTTGTGATGGTGGTGATTTGATGTCTAGAAAACAGAAAAATATATGGTGTTAAGCCGAATTTTGAAGATGGTGAGACATGGTGTCGGTTTAGTTTTCAGACAAGAGAGAAAGATAGAAAGAAAGAAAGAAGGGTGGATTTGGTTATGGTGAGTTCAAAAATAAAATAAAATTAGTTGATAGTAACAGTAATGGGTTTGTTTTTCTTTGTGTTCAAGAAGTGTAATGATGTATGTATATGCATATAATGTATATATAGAGTCAGAGAGATAGTAGATGTTATATACATATATATATATATATATGAAGATAATAGAGGTGAGTGCAACCTGAGAGTATTGTAGCAGCTGCAGAAGTCGTCGCGTGTGGTGGTTAATGGCGATGGAGTCTAATGACTAAGGGGATGAAGTGGTTTGGTGTTGGGCTGTGAGCTGTAAATAGAACAGTAATGAGCGGCAGCAGCAGCTGGGTTGTAGTACTCGAATTATAGAGAAACAGAAAGAGAAGAGGGATATGGAAAGGTGGAGATCGTGAAGTGGTGTTTGTTCTTGGTGGTCTGTATATGTTAGTCATATTTTTATATATAAATGTGAGAGTGGTTGAATATAGAATTAAAACACAGTTTAAGTTCATGTATTGCATATATTACTCCATAATTATTTTAGATGGTGCGGAGACAAAAACAAAACTTTCAACAGTAATTTAATTTAATCATTCAATCATAATATCAATCATAACTAGTGAAGCCATCGAACATTTAAATTCTAATTACCGAAGGTTTTAATTACGAAGATTATATCGTGAACCGTTGTTAATCAAGGGCGGATAAAAATATTCGGAAAATACCAAATTTTTAAATTAAGTGCATTTAATTATTTCGGTCTCTTAGGGTGTAAAAATCAGTCATAAAAGTTAATTAATTATTAGCGTTCAATCTCAAGTAAAATACACGGAGTAATAAAACTAAACAAATAGATCCTAAATATATTTTTAATAAGTCTATAATTTTATATAACACATTTTCGGATCACCGTTTATTTGTAAAATCATATAAGTTTGAATTTAACTTGCTTAATATCAATCGAAACATCAAACGAGTATTACAATCATTTAACATTTATTTCTAATATACTTTATTTATATATAGAAATGTTTTAAATCATAATTATTATAATATCCTATTTTATTTTATTTTACATAATTAATAATAATAACATATAGTACTTAAAATTATATTTTTCCAATTATTATTTATATATATATACATACGCATAAACATTACAATTAATGGTTCGTGATGTAGTGACCCGAACTTTTCCATGTTTATATATATTAATTGAGATTGATATTTACATGATTAAATGTTTCCAACATGTTAAGCAATCAAACTTTTTAAGACTTGATTAATTGAAATATGTTTCATATAGACAATTGACCACCCAAGTTGATCGGTGATTCACGAACGTTAAAACTTGTAAAAACTATATGATGACATATATATGGATATATATATATATAGTTAACATGATACTATGATAAGAAAACATATCATAAAGTATATTAACAATGAACTACATATGTAAAAACAAGACTACTAACTTAATGATTTTTAAACGAGACATATATGTAACGATTATCGTTGTAAAGACATTTAATGTATATATATCATATTAAGAGATATTCATACATGATAATATCATGATAATATAATAATTTAAAATCTCATTTGATATTATAAACATTGGGTTAACAACATTTAACAAGATCGTTAACCTAAAGGTTTCAAAACAACACTTACATGTAACGACTAACGATGACTTAACGACTCAGTTAAAATGTATATACATGTAGTGTTTTAATATGTATTTATACACTTTCGAAAGACTTCAATACACTTATCAAAATACTTCTACTTAACAAAAATGCTTACAATTACATCCTCGTTCAGTTTCATCAACAATTCTACTCGTATGCACCCGTATTCGTACTCGTACAATACACAGCTTTTAGATGTATGTACTATTGGTATATACACTCCAATGATCAGCTCTTAGCAGCCCATGTGAGTCACCTAACACATGTGGGAACCATCATTTGGCAACTAGCATGAAATATCTCATAAAATTACAAAAATATGAGTAATCATTCATGACTTATTTACATGAAAACAAAATTACATATCCTTTATATCTAATCCATACACCAACGACCAAAAACACCTACAAACACTTTCATTCTTCAATTTTCTTCATCTAATTGATCTCTCTCAAGTTCTATCTTCAAGTTCTAAGTGTTCTTCATAAATTCCAAAAGTTCTAGTTTCATAAAATCAAGAATACTTTCAAGTTTGCTAGCTCACTTCCAATCTTGTAAGGTGATCATCCAACCTCAAGGAATCTTTGTTTCTTACAGTAGGTTATCATTCTAATACAAGGTAATAATCATATTCAAACTTTGGTTCAATTTCTATAACTATAACAATCTTATTTCAAGTGATGATCTTACTTGAACTTGTTTTCGTGTCATGATTCTGCTTCAAGAACTTCGAGCCATCCAAGGATCCATTGAAGCTAGATCCATTTTTCTCTTTTCCAGTAGGTTTATCCAAGGAAATTAAGGTAGTAATGATGTTCATAACATCATTCGATTCATACATATAAAGCTATCTTATTCGAAGGTTTAAACTTGTAATCACTAGAACATAGTTTAGTTAATTCTAAACTTGTTCGCAAACAAAAGTTAATCCTTCTAACTTGACTTTTAAAATCAACTAAACACATGTTGTATATCTATATGATATGCTAACTTAATGATTTAAAACCTGGAAACACGAAAAACACCGTAAAACCGGATTTACGCCGTCGTAGTAACACCGCGGGCTGTTTTGGGTTAGTTAATTAAAAACTATGATAAACTTTGATTTAAAAGTTGTTATTCTGAGAAAATGATTTTTATTATGAACATGAAACTATATCCAAAAATTATGGTTAAACTCAAAGTGGAAGTATGTTTTCTAAAATGGTCATCTAGACGTCGTTCTTTCGACTAAAATGACTACCTTTACAAAAACGACTTGTAACTTATTTTTCCGACTATAAACCTATACTTTTTCTGTTTAGATTCATAAAATAGAGTTCAATATGAAACCATAGCAATTTGATTCACTCAAAACGGATTTAAAATGAAGAAGTTATGGGTAAAACAAGATTGGATAATTTTTCTCATTTTAGCTACGTGAAAATTGGTAACAAATCTATTCCAACCATAACTTAATCAACTTGTATTGTAT